>NC_134829.1:37431848-37493586 GCF_004210375.1 Tachypleus tridentatus
ACAAGCAGCAGATATAAACAGAAGATCAACAAGTAGACATAACTGTATTTTATGCTATTAAAATATTAAATGTTTTATAATAAATAAATATATATACATGTGTAACAAAAAGCTACTTTCATTTAATTTCTATAGTACACGTTTACGTATAGAAGACATTATTAATACTAGAAATAAACGACCTTATAACACCAAAATGTTTTTATTTAATTACACACTCAACGTTTCGCTTTACACCTTTTTCAGGAGCGTTCACTGAAACATAAACCAAAACTAACAGTACAAAACTTCATACATATACATATATTATAAAACGTTTAATATTCTTAATAATATAAAATACATTTATCTTTAGGTGATAAGTTTCCTTTTATAATTTCTGTCTACGTCTTCGTAATCGGTGAAGAACAAGACTGGAAAACTTGCCTTCTTTGTATTAGATGACTTGGTTTCGTTTTGAAGAGTTGTATTGACAGTTTCGGTTTGTGTTTTTTAGTGAACGCTCCTGGAGAAACTGTGAAACGAAACATTGCCTGTCTCATTGAATACAAACAACATTCTGATGTAATAAGATCGTTTATTTTTACCGTTAAGAAGCCATCTTTTCCTGTTAAGCTGATAAACACCGTATAATAAGAAATTAGCGTATTATGCTAACCTAACAATGTATAACAAGAAGTTAACTTTTCATGTTAATCTAGCATCCAATGTATAACTAGAACTTACTTACTCGTATTTAGCTGACAGTAAAAAACAAGAAGCTAACTTGTCATGCTAAGCTGACAATCAATGTACATAATGGAGTTATCTACTAATGTGAAGCTAACAATGAATAAAAACGTCAGGCTAAATATAACATATCTCAAATAGGTCAATGTTCAAATATAGTATGTTGTAATGACCAAACCCTGAAGCTTATAACACAACCGCTAGGGAAATGATATGAATACAACTGGAGGTTTGATGACAGACTGATGTGAAATATAGAAAGTTGTCATTAGCTCTACTGCAGCGACGTAATGTAACGTTCATGAAACAGTTTACTAAACATAGATATTTATCAAGTCAGTCATTACATATACTTACAGTGGCTTGTATGTTTGTAACTTTCTTCATATGAAAGTCACGTGTTTGGGTATAGATGTGGATTTCAGCTCACAAACATTTGCTCTTAAATATAATATACTTGATTTAAGCGAACCATTCGCTACCATCGTGTGTGGTGCTTAAAATTCTTTTTAAATAATCCATTCACTCGGAGACCCTTCGAAGCATTTTCTTTTTTATCTAAGATGTTCTGGAGTGTTATGTTATTAGTCCGTTGGAGAACATTTTAGTAAACTGTTATTCGTATAAAAACAAATAATGAAGTACATTTTGAAACGTTGTAGTTCTACATTAAGGAGCGAAGAGAAACGTTTAGAGTACTTTGTACTCTTAATAAATACTAAGAGGTCAGATCCGAATGTCATCCCCTGTTATGTCACTTTTCCTGAGAACACTATGCCAAGCTTGGTGACAATCGTTCAACGTTTAGCTAGTTGTTAGTTGACACACACACACACAGAGACTTTTTTTCAAATAAAGTTTTAGATAAAACACATCGTTCTTCGTAATGAAGTACTGTTTTAGTCCATTATTCTGTTTTATAAATGTAAGGAGTGGCCGTTTCGAAATGTTGCTCTTTGTGATAAGAAATGGATACACGTTTTGAAACAGTGTCATTCATACTAATCATACGAATGTTTGTGTGTGTGTGTGTGTGTGTTTACTTATAGCAAAGCCACATCGGGCTATCTGCAATGTCTACCGAGAGGAATCGAACCCCTGATTTTAACATTTTAAAGCTAAAATCCCACGGAATGACTAATAGGTGTATGAATGAAGACAGTATTTTTCGTAACTATGAAGATGGAGTTGGAATCCGCTGATCTTTTTATCAGTATAAGGTTTGTTTGTTTGTTTTGTTTATTTTTTAATTTTGCGCAAAGCTACACGAAGGCTACCTGGGCTATCCGTCCCAAATTTTACTGTGTAAGACTAGAGGGAAGGCAGCTAGTCATCACCATCCATCATCAACTCTTGGGCTACTTACTCTTTTACCAACGAATAGTGGGATTGATCGTAACGTTATAACGCCCCCACGGCTGAAAAGGCGAGCATGTTTGATGTCAAGGGGATTCGTACCTGCAATCCTCAGATTACGACTCGAGTGCCTTAACCATCTGGCCAAGCCGGGCCCTATTAGTATAAGGAAATCACGCTTCGAAACACTTTGGTTATTATTATAAATCATGAAGGAGAACATTTTTCTTATTTATTTAGTATTTATTTGTACCTGAATATAGGAATAGCTCAATTTCAATGGATATTTGCAGGAATCGAACAATGAATTTTAGCTTGAGAAACCAATAAGCTTGCTGCTGAAACAAGTTGAAGAAAAATATGTTGTTGGTTGGTTTGACAAATGCAACGCGTTTTTAAGGCTAATTTATATGTATGTACGACACTTGATTAAAGTACGCTGTGTTATTGGTATAAACGAAATGGCTATTCGTTTATAATACTTCGTGTTTTAATACAAATAGTTTTAAGACTTATAATTCCATCCAAAAGTTATCCCATTCTTATGAACAGGAATCCACATACAATGTGTCTTAATTATTCAACTGACTTAATAACTCACGTGCTCATATCGTACGTGATGCAGTGAGTCTACAATAAAGTGTGGAAATAGATGTGCGCCGATAAACCATATTGACCAATAGGGAGCTGTTTTGTATGTAACAAAAATGGCGAATTCTAGAGAGAGAGCAAAGGAGAGACTGCAGGTGTAATAATGATATCTACTAAACTATGTCTTTAAGATGTCAGAACGTTTTAATGGCACCGTTGTTCCAGATAATTAATCAGACTAGCCCTTCTAATAAAAACTGCGTGATTTTTTCAAGTCGAACGATTAACCTCTTTGATCACCGATACTCATTTGTTCACGTCTATTACCATTTGATGTATCGAATGTAAGTTAACGAATCAACTTGTAACGTCTTTAATCTGAGGTATCAAGCACGCTGTTATGTTTGCTTGTTTCTTGAATTTCGCGCAAAGCTACAAGAGGGCTATCTGCGCTAAGCGTCCCTAATTTAGCAGTGTAAGACCAGCTGCTTTCTTTCTATACTAGTCTTTCAGTTCAGTATTTAGGACGGCTAATTAAGGTATAGCTTGTGCGACAATTCAAAACAAACAAACTATATAATAGATATAAGTTTGGTAACCTCACACGCACACTCTGGGAAGCACGCATGGGATAGAATGTGACCACACCTCAAAAATATCGTGGAAACTACGCTTTAGTTTTCTTTTGTGTGTCATACGCAGTGCCAGCCCTTAAGAATAGGAGGGGGGGGGGCTCCTCACAGTAGTCGACAATAAAAAAAGTGAAATAAATAACGAGTTGTTTTTTTTTATATTACCAAACCTACCCTCCAATGCATGGATTTTAGCGACTAGAAAAAAACAACACTGAAACGGAAATTGTACAACAAGACAGTGTGGTACTTTCGTTGGTGGATCAACCGTATGGTTTTTAGGTTTTCCAACCTCTTCTTTAAGAATCACTAAAAAATATCTATTCAGTACTCCCTTAGCGAGAGGCTTGCCATGCTGTTCTGATCACACGTTAACATTTATCAATATTTTACATTTTCAGTAGTGATAAATCAACTGCACGTCATCTAAGTCTCGCCTCGTTTTTGAAGACCTTGCTAGATTGTTCGTGCGTAATCGTTTTTACTCATGGAGGTCTATATTATTCAACTTCCTGAATTCATCAACACCACTAGTTTTACGAAATGATTTAGTAGAATACGTAAAATTTATTAAAACTTCAATTCATTTAAAAATTATCTATTAAACTTCTATATTTGGAGCGGTCAAAAATCAGTCACTCTTAAAAATAATACAAAGAAAGGGTGTGGGAAGTTGAGAAAGATGAGGAAGTATGTTTGTAAAAAATGTGAAAAAGAGGAAGTATACTAGTAAACAATTTAAAAAAGAAGATGTAGCATACTAGTAAACAATGTAACAAAATGAGGAAGTATACTGGTAAACAATATGACAAAATGAGGAAGTATATTAGTGAACAATGTAACAAAATGAGGAAGTATACTAGTAAACAATGTAACAAAATGAGGAAGTATATTAGTAAATAATGTAACAAAATGAGGAAGTATACTAGAAAATATTGTACCAAAATGAGGAAGTATACTAGTAAACAATATGACAAAATGAGGAAGTATATTAGTGAACAATTTAACAAAATGAGGAAGTATACTAGTAAACAATGTAACAAAATGAGGAAGTATACTAGTAAACAATGTAACAAAATGAGGAAGTATATTAGTAAATAATGTAACAAAATGAGGAAGTATACTAGTAAACAATGTAACAAAATGATGAAGTATACTAGTAAATAATGTAACAAAATGAGGAAATATACTAGTAAATAATATAACAAAATTAGGAAGTATACTAGTAAACAATGTAACAAAATGAGGAAGTATACTAGTAAATAATGTAACAAAATGAGGAAGTATATTAGTGAACAATTTAACAAAATGAGGAAGTATACTAGTAAATAATGTAACAAAATGAGGAAGTATACTAGTAAATAATGTAACAAAATGAGGAAGTATACTAGTAAATAATGTAACAAAAAGAAAACTTCTATAAACTGGTTCACATTTTTTCGCAGTTAAGTTCTATCAGTCCCTCAGTGGCATAGCGGTATGTCTGCGGACTTACACTGCTAGGAACCGGGTTTCGATACCCGAGGTGGGAAGACAACAAACAGCCCATTATGCATCTTTCTGCTCAATACCGACAAAAGTAGTGTCAATAATTAACATAAAAAGAGATTACTGTGTAATTTCTAGTGTAAAATGTCACTTGTGCCTAAATCTGATTGATTGCGATAAATACCGTGTTAGGATAGTATTTATATATTTTTTTCAAAATCGTTTGAAATTTTAGTATGTTTTGATATATTGTATAAGCGTAACTACATCGTTTGTATTAAGCAAATTAGACTGACCCATAACCTTGCTATTTACCAAACTGGATCTTTCTCTCTTGACAATGAATAGATAGTTCGTGTGTTTGTCGTCACGCACAAATATGCAGATTGTGATATTTGCGTTATGCTCACAGTGGATAGCGAACCATAAATTTTAACATTACAAGCTCTCGCGTTTATCTCTGGACGACTGTCGGTGCATTGATAATTTCAGCGTGCTTATGATAATGTTATCAGCTTGATATAGATTTTATGAAATTAGTGTTATTAAACAACGCCCTCCCCCAGCTATTCAGCGGTTAATCTGAAGACTTATAACGCTAAAAACAGGACTTCGATACCCGTAGTGGTTACAGCATAGATAGCCCGTACTGTAACTTTGTACTTAATATCAAACAAACATCAGACTTCAAGACAAGAGTATCAAATTATTAGTAGTATTTAAATTAAAAAAAAAAAAACTATTTAGAATATTAACCGCTTTCTTCAGACTACACTATAGAACAACGGAACGTAGCAAGTAGACTTCAATCGTCTTACCCAAAACAAAGATAAGGTAGGATTAACATACGGATATGTCATATGGCACATACGTTACTAGCGTAAAACGAATGTCCTTTTGTTGAGTTGAAACACAAAATACAACAATATGAAGTACAAAGGTTCTTCAGATTGTCTCTATTTGTACCCAAATCAGAAAGCGATACTTAAGAAACATCTGAAACGGCTAAGCGTTCAGATTTGAACTTGTCATTTCTGTGGAGTACCTACAAATAATTAATTCAATTTAGAATAAAATATTAATTAAATGAAACGCAAACTCTCACGTGCGCAATACTTCATTGCTTTGACGATCGAAGACATCAAATTAAGTCGCTTCTTATGTCTCTAAAATTCCATTTTCGTTTTTGTAGTTCGTGTTGTTCAAACGTAAGTTGCGATTTCCTGCAAATTTCACTTTATAATTGATTGGCAAAACTCGGTCTTCCCTCTTACGTAATTATTTTCGAAAAATAAAGTTACTCACAGTAGCACGAGAACGTTAATATCTTGTAAACGGCCCGGCATGACCAAGCATGTTAAGGCGTGCGACTCGTAATCTGAGGGTCGCGGGTTCGCATCCCGGTCGCGCCCAACATGCTTGCCCTTTCAGCCGTGGGGACGTTATAATGTGACGGTCAATCCCACTATTCGTTGGTAAAAGAGTAGCCCAAGAGTTGACGGTGGGTGGTGATGACTAGCTGCCTTCCCTCTAGTCTTACACTTCTAAATTAGGGACGGCTAGCACAGATAGCCCTCGAGTAGCTTTGTGCGAAATTCAAAAACAAACAAAACAAATCTTGTAAACGTCATGGGTCGAAAGTGATTACTTTTTTTTTTAAATTGAAAACCACGTGCACCTTTTTATCCAATCAGCTTGCTACCTCAACGAAGATATAGCATATTAAGATACAGTTTATTTTGATTTTCAAAATATTTAGGAATTTTAGGCATTTATCTATATTATTATTATTTAAATAAAAGGTTCATTCACTTTAAATAGGTTTCCCATAAAAACTTTTGCCATAGGATTTCAAAATACACTAATATGTACAGTCAGTGTTACATGGTATTTTATCTGTTTGTTTGTTTTGAATTTCGCGCAAAGCTACTCGAGGGTTATCTGCGCTAGCTGTCCCTAATTTAGGAGTGTAAAACTAGAGAGAAGGCAGCTAGTGATCACCACCCACCGCCAACTCTTGGGCTACTCTTTTACCAACGAATAGTGGGATTGACCGTAACATTATAACGTCCCCACGGCTGAAATGGCCAGCATATTTGGTGCGACCGGGATTCGAACCCGCGACTGTTGGATTACGAGTCGAACGCCTTAACACGCTTGTGGTATCTTATCTAAGTAAATGCTATATTTCAATCCTGTTATTATAACTTGACTTAAGACTCGTAAAACTTTTTACTGTAATATTTCTTGTGATGTTCTGAAGTTTGTTTACAACTTACATAAAAAGACAAAAAAAACTTAAGTTGACTAACGTTTTCCAGCAAGTGTCGCAGTAGCTTATGAAATGTCCTATAAACTTGATCGATAACTGAAGGAGTTATACGACGGTTTTTTTTCTAAGGAGAAAATATTTACATTGATGCAGTTACGTGATGTGAAACCAAAGAACACGTTATTCTGAAGTGTCTTCAACATTTTCTACAAAAGCGGGAAAGGACACTCAAGTGAACTTTGATTACACGACAGGTTCCGAAACCATATTCCTAAGCCAAGCCGAATCTTAGCCTTTACGTGTAAACTCAAAAATCACAATTATCAAAAAACAAAAAAAAAACTACTCATCCAAAAGGGCTATCGCGGTAAAGCTGGGTTTGACCCTTGGTACCAGCAACAGAATAATAAACAAGAATTTGAGGTTAACGAAGGTCACACGTCAAAATTTTACAAGCTTCCAGCCACATTCCGAAATCAACAAGTGTCTTTAGGACAAAAATAACCAAAGAAGTGAAATCACAGTAATAACATTCTATCACATAAATGTTAACTCTCCTGATACTTTACCGAAAGCTGCACACGATACGTGGGACAACCTTGACACGGTTGTTCTTCATAGATACATGATACCATGCTACAAAAATATGATTCATACAGTCATCAGTGCTAGTGCGATGACCTTGACCTTAGTCGTCGTTTCCAAAAAAGCATAGGTTACCTTCTCTTGTGCGTGTGACGACATGATGGTTGGTTGTTTTGGGACATTCGTGCAAAGCTCATATGCCACCTGGAATGTCATCTCTGAATTTGAACTTGAGAACAAGCGGAAAGGCAGCTGAAAAAAAAAAAGGCAATTCAAGACAATACATGGGCCTTGCCCTGAAAAGTGCCGGAGTACTGTGGGATACTCTGGCCCAAAAGCACTGCAACAACAACATAATAGTACCCGACATGAAAGCTAGGGATGGAGGAAGAGGTCTTGTGCACCTGACCCTCCTGGGTATTTAAAAATTCAACATACCCAAATACCCACAAAGAAGAAGCGAAGCAGCTAGTCCAAAGCACCTAATGCTGACCTCTTGTAAGACCCCATCCCATTATTCGGTCTTACAAGAGGTCAGCATTAGGTGCTTTGGACTAGCTGCTTCGCCGATTCATAGCCCCAGAATGCCAAGGCAACATCAGCAGTAACATTAAATTATATTAACATCCAAGTTACTTCAGATATACATTGAATAATATCAAGATAATTTTCAGACAACGTCAACGCAATCTTCAGGCCACATCAGGTCAACACGGCTATTTAATTAGCAAGCTAATATTCAAACCACGGGTTTTTTGTTGTTTATTTCTAGGAAACGGTCAGCGAACTATGGAATCTCAGATGAACAGTCCTACACGTTAACCACTGAGCTACGTTTCGCACCTATTAAAATCTGTTTTTATTTACTTCCGTACGTCGTCAAAGGCAAAATATGTTAACATACTGAAGTTATTTCATTACTACTTACAGAGTTTATAAGAATAAAATATGCTTGAGAATATTAAAAACAAAACACATTTGGAAATTAAATTATATGTGGCCTGCAAGGTACTCGTCTCGTAATGTTACTCACATATGATACCAAATTACATGTGGCCTGTAAGGCACTCGTCTCGTAATGTTACACACATATGATACCAAATTACATGTGGCCTGTAAGGCACTCGTCTCGTAATGTTACTCACATATGATACCAAATTACATGTGGCCTGTAAAGTTTTGTTTTTCTCACGATGCTATTTTAAACAACACTTGGTTTGCACCAACAACGTATAAATAAATTGTCCACAATTTTATGCGTAACTTGTATGGTAAATGTTGGAGATTATATGAGCTGCAAGGTAGAGCCCATTCTCTTGTAGTTGAGCGCTAGTTTCCAATGTGCATCATGCTCGCTCTTTCAGCAGTGAGGGCGTTAAAATGGGACGGTCAATTCCACTATACATTAGTGAAGACTAATCCAAGAGTTGGTAACGAGTAGCATTAGTTAGCTGTTTTCTCTGTAGTCTATCGCTTCAAAATCAGGAACGGTTAACGCAGATAGCTCTCGTGTAGTTTTACGCCCCCACGGCTAAACGAGCGAGCATGTTTGGCACGACGGGGATCCGAACCCGCGACCCTCGGATTACGAGTCGCACACCTTAACGCGCTTGGCCATGCCGGGCCCGGATTTCGTTGAAAGTTACTTTAGGGTTACTATGCATTCTACTTTACAAGTGATAGACAGGTAGTTAGCACTACCCACCGTCAATAATTGGGCTAGTCTAATCTAGTAGTGGGATTAACCATAACTTCATAACGTCTTCGTGATTGAAAGAAAAAACATAGTAAGTGATGGTATTCGAACCCGTTAGGCGCAATTGCGCTCCCTAACTACTAGGCCACGTCGGGCCATGAAGTTAGGGTGAATTTTATAATTGTTACTAATAAATACTTTCGCAAATAAATGCCAAGTTATACCCTTCAACAATAGAATGAGCTGTGTAGTAGTAGTCACATTTTAGGATCATTGGAAGCGGCATGTCTTTCTTTTCAGTATTGACACCTTTACCTATTTTTATCTATATAAACAAATATCAGTGTGTGTACGTATCAATTTCTTATGTTTTCACACTTCTTAATCAACGTAAAACTTAACACAATAATACAGGATGTCATGAGGGGAGGTCGACCCCCATCTAACCTCATATCTATATTGGAAAACTACGAAATCAGCATAACTTGACACAATGACACAGGATAACACGAGAAAGGTTATAGGGGTTGGACCCCTCATCTAATTTCATATTGATAGAATTATTTAAAACAATGTGTCTTTCTTTTCAGAATTGCTACCTTTGTGTAATTTTATTATACTTTTAATGTTTATTATGTTACTAAAAAAAATAGAAGCATCATTTCCTATCCCTTGTTATAGACTAGTTTTTACTTCACCAATCTAGGGGCGGGTACACCGGCTAGTCAGATACCAAAGTAGTTAGATTATCATAAACTTTGTATTGCCGTTCTCTTTGTCAGCTCTTATGACCTATTCTGAATAAGATGAACAAATGTTTCTAAAGATCTTTTTTCAACACGTAGTGTGAAAGAGAAATTATAATTCGTGAGATCAAAATCCAACACATTAATATAACTATACATGGGTCTGGAGGCACGACCCCACCCCCGAAAATTTGTAAAAAGATAGGTGTTATGAGATTATATCTGGAAGAATATTTTCATGAAATATAACAGTTCTATGTCTGTTCACATAAAACTCATAAACATTTAATGAAAAATCCACATTGTATCTCAGAACGGCTGGTATTGGTATTAAACACTTTTATTGATAAGCAGAGAACAACGTTTCGACCTTCCTTTCAATTACTGACAATCATATGCATATGCATTACCGAAATAACATGTTGGCATGTTCCATTCTTCTGGGGTGCTTTTCCATAAATAATTCACATATAGTTATAATCTTGATCGCTGTGTCATAATGTTTATATATTAAAGCTAGAGTACCTCAGATTAAATACTCTTTCCTACAGAGATCAGCTGTCTAACGTTCACATGACCACCAGCTTAGTGGCAGTGTGGCAAAGAGTGTCGGTAACATAAAGATATTTGGTACACTTAAAAATGCTTTTTTCTATTGGGAAAATACCAGAAACAATGTCTTGATGTGGACCTTGTAAATTTACAGAATATTCCTACAATTTAGTAAAGGGAACGTTGTAAGGTTTTATTTTAGTATTTTGTAATAAGTTATAGCATGTACGTTCAGTTGTTATGAGTTAGCGATTGTTATATTGTTGCATCTTGTCAGTACAACTTTCTGAAATTTTCTCGATGTTTTAATTCAGTATTATTGCCTCAGAATATCTAGTAATGTGTGGAATGTTCTATATTTTGGGGTATAAGTACGCATCAAAATAATCATTATTTCAGATATAGTGAAATTATCACAGACTATAGTGTAATAACACAGTAGAGAAACTAATTCATCCTTTAAATTGTGTTTGAAAGTTATATAACCTGTCTGTGTGGACGTTGACGAAAAAGTGACAATTACTTAAAGTTCTGGATACAACTGTGATAACCATCAATGGAACTAACATTTATATATACGTTTTATTTGTTTTAATATATTATTTTAAAGGAAGTGGACTGTGATGCTGTTTGTTTATTGTTGAAATTCAAAGCCAACAAGTCACAAACATCTACTGTAAAGAATTCGACCTACAAAATTAACAGTAGCAATACGGCTTCGGAGTTCCAATTATAAACTATAAACAGAAACCATTGCTTGCAACTATTTCAAGCCAAAAAAACAAACAAACTAATGCTTCATGAGAAGAATGAATAATACGTGGAAAACGTTTAAAACCATAAGCAGCTGCACTATAATTATACATGCATAGCCTTTTTACATCACAAAAATAGAGTACGTGTGTGTTAATGTCGTCCTTGCTTTAAAATGTTCAGATAAATGTCTGCATATCCGTATTTTAAAAATGCTATTCAATATTGAATATCTCTAACCTTGTGTTTTCTCCTTTGTTTTCGCGGAGCATATGAGCTATATATTAGTAATGTACTATGTTTTTTTGTCAAAATAATTAGAAATATACTATGTTTTTTGTCAAAATAATTAGAAATATACGTATTTCTGAATTTCACGCTTTACATTTATTGCTATTTGTATAATTTCTATTTTTACAGAAAATATGCAAGAAGTTATCTTGGCATTTTCTTTCTAGTACTGTCTAGATAATATTAGTTAAATCTGTTTTGTTTTTTTCACTGTTTAACATAGCTAGAGTGTCTCTGACTATTTTCCTTATTGCACTTCAGCCTACAAGCACAAATTTTATGTTACAATTCCACAGTTCTTCGAGTTGCAGCTGACAGGTATATGTCGCTTTCTTTCACAGGAAAGCCAGTTTAGACAACGATCTCTGTCCTTAAATTTTCAATTCTAAGCCTGAATGTAGCCTATTAATGCCCCACCCGAGGGGAGTGGGAAAATTCACTGATTTGTCAGGCCATGTGGTGCACACGTGCACTACATCTAGTACATCTTTAAGAGAAGTTTGCTTGACTTGGCTGGCAAGTAATGAACAAGGGAAACCAAGTAAGCTGTAGCTGGAGATCATATTGTAAAGATGAAAGAGCATCATGACGGGTCCATCGATTAGGGTTCGTGAAGCCTAATGGGTGGATCTTGATGTTGGCGGGAAATTACATGATTCTCTGCAGCCATTGTTATTTATTCTCTACTTATCAAGATGAACGAAACATCACGTCCATTATTCACACTAAACAACTCTATGTGGGATGACAAATGTTTTATTTTCTTTTTCACACGTTTATTTTATTTGCTGTATCGATAATTACATATTAGTATTATCATAACGTTTACTTAATTATTCTACCAAAAATAAAATTAATTATCTAATATATTACTAATTGATCAAGTACAATGTGATCGCAGAACGCGTCTTTGGACATTTTTAATTGACGCATTAGTAAAACAATTTACACAAAAATCTATTTGGAAACAAACTCTGTAGTGATTTCATTGTTAATGAAGTGTAGAAAAACTTCGCTGTTGAGAAATGTTTAAATACTGAGCGAAGCCTGTAGGACTTTATAATTGATTAGTTTGTTTTGAATTTCGCGCAAAGCTACACGACGGCTAACTACGCTAGCCGTCCCTAATTTAGCAGTGCAAGACTAGACTTGGTTTGTTTGGAATTTTGCGCAAAGCTACTCAAGGCTTAACTACGCTAGCCGTCCCTAATTTAGCAGAGTAAGACTAGATTTGATTTGTTATGAATTTTGTGCAAAGCTATACGAGGGCTAACTACGCTAGCCAGCCGTCCATAATTTAGCAATGTAAGACTAGAGGGAAGGCAGCTAGTAATCACCACCCACCGCCAACTCTTGGGTTACTCTTTTACCAACGAATAATGGGATTGACCGTTACATTATAACGCCCCCACGGCTGAAAGGGCGAGCATGTTTGGTGCGACGGGGATTCGAACTCGCGAATTACGAGTCGAGTGCCTCAACCACCTGACCATGTTGGGCCTTTTATAATTGAAATTGGAAATAATCGATCTTATTCTGAAGGAAATTGCCTTTGTGCTCAGATTTTGATTTATTGATTATTTCCCTAGCCATGGCCGGAGTGAGGTTAAAAGTATGTGCACATTTTCAATCATTTACATAAAACTAAAGGGAAATATATAACCCACTGTGTTTTAGTCTTAACCTGAAAAAAACAGACGCAAGACGAAATGAAATATTATTAACTTGAGGTTCAAAATGATCACTTGGCATTCCGATGTCCATTTGAGGTCACTTCCCACCACCTAGATGACACATTTCTCGTGACATTTGGCAAATAGGAAGCGCGAATAAACATTTCATTATTTAATCGACTTACCAGATTTCCGCTCTCGGCTTTAAGAGCCTAACAGAATTTAAGCTTTGCATTAACATATGAGATTGGTGATGAAGTGAATCGAACCTCGATCCAACCTGGGATGAGAACAAAACATTCCGTGTAGTTTTCTTGTTAGTTTGAAAACTTCACATGTAATATTGTCTATCGTGTTTCAAGAGAAACGTATGCAGATTACTGAAACCACTATTTATAATCTGAATATTCGAAATAGTATGTATGAAAATATCTTTTACTGCAGACCCTCATTATTAATATATGTATACAAGTTCCTAAATACTCAATAATCGACTTGATAATGTCATATGGTGTGGTGAAAGAGACCTTAATTTACTAAAAGTTGAGAGAGAGGTTGGTTTGGTTTGTTACGAATTTCGTGCAAAACTACACAAGGGTTATCTACGCTTTGAGAGAGATAGAAAACAGATGCAGTGTCTTTCAATGAGACATTGTATTAAGTTTTTGATGACCTTCTTTATGATAGTTTTATTATTAAGGATATTTGTTACATTGACTGCAGGACCTCTTGTAAATTCTGGAGTGATTTCAAATTCATTGGATGCTCAGGCTAAAGAGCCGCATGATTTTTAATTATGAAAAGTATATCAAATCTCTCTTTAAACTCGAATTACCCTAATGTAAATAATCGAATCTGCGTGTTTGCAAACTTTGCAATATAATTCGTCAATTTTTGATGGGTGAAAAAGAATTATTTGTTTGGGGGGTGCATCTAATTTATATTTCACACTAAGAATCAAATAGACATTTCTAGTAATGTTATTAACTCGTGAAACGTACCAGTCCCAAAAACTTAGGCTACGTGATAAAGGGGCTCGACCTGTAATTTGAAGGTCGCGGGCTCGAATCCCCATCACACTAAACATGTTAGCTCTTTCAGCCATAGGAGGGTTATAATTCGATAATCAATCCCACTATTCGTTTGTAAAAGAGTAGCCCAAGAGGTGACGAGGAGTGGTAATGACCAGTTGCTTTCCATTTAGTCTTACACTGCTAAATTAGGGACGACTAGAGCATGGCACATGTTTTAACTATATGAAATAAGAATGGTTAGGTGATACGAACCGTACAAAGCTAACGTGTTCTTCGCAGGTTACTAAAATAAAAGCCGCTGTTCGTAATCTGTTTACACTACTTTTCAGTACTGTATGTATATTTTGGTGTAACTTATCTAACGTACACATCTGTTAGAAATAATTTCTAATTATTTTGTTAAATATTTAGTTAATAGTGCAATTAATTAAATTTATTTTGCGTCAGTAGATGTCTCTTTTTATATTATCATTTTAATTGTTCCTTAATGATAGATAATTTTGTTCATTGTGATTTTATCTTACTATAAGTGTTCAGTTGGTACTTGAAACTATAAAACATTAATAACTTTGTCAAGTGTAACTATTATGGGAGAAAGAAAGAGCGAAACTGAAGAAATATTTGGTAAGAATGTCAGAAACCGATATTCTTTCAATGTCTGATATCACTAATAAATATATTTAAAACTCTTCCACTTTATGTATCCATATTAGTTCAATGTCTGATATCACTATCAAATATATTTAAAACTCTTCCACTTTGTGTATCCATATTATTTAAATGTCTGATATCACTATCAAATATATTTAAAACTCTTCCACTTTGTGTATCCATATTATTTAAATGTCTGATATCACTATCAAATATATTTAAAACTCTTCCACTTTGTGTATCCATATTATTTAAATGTCTGATATCACTATCAAATATATTTCAAACTCATCCACTTTATAACCATATTAGTTCAATGTCTAATATCACTATCAAATATATTTAAAACTCTTCCACTTTATGTATCCATATTATTGAAATGTCTGATATCACTATCAAATATATTTAAAACTCTTCCACTTTATGTAACCAGATTAGTTCAATGTCTGATATCACTATCAAATATATTTAAAACTCTTCCACTTTGTGTATCCATATTATTTAAATGTCTGATATCACTATCAAATATATTTAAAACTCTTCCACTTTGTGTATCCATATTATTTAAATGTCTGATATCACTATCAAATATATTTCAAACTCATCCACTTTATAACCATATTAGTTCAATGTCTAATATCACTATCAAATATATTTAAAACTCTTCCACTTTATGTATCCATATTATTGAAATGTCTGATATCACTATCAAATATATTTAAAACTCTTCCACTTTATGTAACCAGATTAGTTCAATGTCTGATATCACTATCAAATATATTTAAAACTCTTCCACTTTGTGTATCCATATTATTTAAATGTCTGATATCACTATCAAATATATTTCAAACTCTTCCACCTTTGGTATCCATATTATTTAAATGTCTGATATCACTATCAAATATATTTGAAACTCTTCCACTTTGTGTATCCATATTATTTAAATGGCTGATATCACTATCAAATATATTTAAATCTCTTCCACTTTATGTATCCATATTATTTAAATGTCTGATATCACTATCAAATATATTTCAAACTCATCCACTTTATAACCATATTATTTCAATGTCTGATATCACTATCAAATATATTTCAAACTCTTCTACCTTTGGTATCCATATTATTTCAATGTCTGATATCACTATCAAATATAATTCAAACTCATCCACTTTATGTATCCATATTATTTCAATGTCTGATATCACTATCAAATATATTTCAAACTCTTCCACTTTATGTATCCATATTATTTCAATGTCTGATATCACTATCAAATATATTTCAAACTCTTCCACTTTATGTATCCATATTAGTTCAATGGCTGATATCACTATCAAATATATTTCAAACTCATCCACTTTATAACCATATTAGTTCAATGTCTGATATCACTATCAAATATATTTCAAACTCTTCCACTTTATGTAACCATATTAGTTCAATGTCTGATATCACTATCAAATATACTTAAAACTCTTCCACTTTGTGTATCCATATTATTTAAATGTCTGATATCACTATCAAATATATTTAAAACTCCTCCACTTTGTGTATCCATATTATTTAAATGTCTGATATCACTATCAAATATATTTGAAACTCTTCCACTTTGTGTATCCATATTATTTAAATGGCTGATATCACTATCAAATATATTTCAAACTCATCCACTTTATAACCATATTATTTCAATGTCTGATATCACTATCAAATATATTTAAAACTCTTCCACTTTATGTATCCATATTATTTCAATGTCTAATATCACTATCAAATATATTTAAAACTCTTCCACTTTATGTATCCATATTATTTCAATGTCTGATATCACTATCAAATATATTTCAAACTCTTCCACCTTTGGTATCCATATTATTTCAATGTCTGATATCACTATCAAATATATTTCAAACTCTTCTACTTTATGTATCCATATTATTTCAATGTCTGATATCACTATCAAATATATTTAAAACTCTTCCACTTTATGTACCCATATTATTTCAATGTCTGATATCACTATCAAATATATTTCAAACTCTTCCACCTTTGGTATCCATATTATTTAAATGTCTGATATCACTATCAAATATATTTAAAACTCTTCCACTTTATGTATCCATATTAGTTCAATGTCTGATACCACTATCAAATATATTTCAAACTCTTCCACCTTTGGTATCCATATTATTTAAATGTCTGATACTACTATCAAATATATTTCAAACCCTTCCACCTTTGGTATCCATATTAGTTCAATGTCTGATATTACTATCAAATATATTTCAAACTCTTCCACCTTTGGTATCCATATTAGTTCAATGTCTGATATCACTATCAAATATATTTAAAACTCTTCCACTTTGTGTATCCATATTAGTTCAATGTCTGATACCACTATCAAATATATTTCAAACTCTTCCACCTTTGGTATCCATATTATTTCAATGTCTGATATCACTATCAAATATATTTCAAACTTTTCTACTTTATGCATCCATATTATTTCAATGTCTGATATCACTATCAAATATATTTAAAACTCTTCCACTTTATGTATCCATATTATTTCAATGTCTGATATCACTATCAAATATATTTCAAACTCTTCCACCTTTGGTATCCATATTAGTTCAATGTCTGATATTACTATCAAATATATTTAAAACTCTTCCACCTTTGGTATCCATATTAGTTCAATGTCTGATACCACTATCAAATATATTTCAAACTCTTCCACTTTATGTATCCATATTAGTTCAATGTCTGATATTACTATCAAATATATTTAAAACTCTTCCACCTTTGGTATCCATATTAGTTCAATGTCTGATATTACTATCAAATATATTTAAAACTCTTCCACCTTTGGTATCCATATTATTTAAATGTCTGATACCACTATCAAATATATTTCAAACTCATCCACTTTATAACCATATTATTTAAATGTCTGATACCACTATCAAATATATTTCAAACTCTTCCACTTTATGTGTCCATATTAGTTCAATGTCTGATATCACTATCAAATATATTTCAAACTCCTCCACTTTATGTATCCATATTAGTTCAATGTCTGATATTACTATCAAATATATTTAAAACTCTTCCACCTTTGGTATCCATATTAGTTCAATGTCTGATACCACTATCAAATATATTTCAAACTCTTCCACCTTTGGTATCCATATTAGTTCAATGTCTGATATCACTATCAAATATATTTCAAACTCTTCCACTTTATGTATCCATATTAGTTCAATGTCTGATATCACTATCAAATATATTTCAAACTCATCCACTTTATAACCATATTAGTTCAATGTCTGATACCACTATCAAATATATTTCAAACTCTTCCACTTTATGTATCCATATTAGTTCAATGTCTGATATCACTATCAAATATATTTCAAACTCCTCCACTTTATGTATCCATATTAGTTCAATGTCTGATATTACTATCAAATATATTTAAAACTCTTCCACCTTTGGTATCCATATTAGTTCAATGTCTGATACCACTATCAAATATATTTCAAACTCTTCCACCTTTGGTATCCATATTAGTTCAATGTCTGATATCACTATCAAATATATTTCAAACTCTTCCACTTTATGTATCCATATTAGTTCAATGTCTGATATCACTATCAAATATATTTCAAACTCTTCCACCTTTGGTATCCATATTAGTTCAATGTCTGATACCACTATCAAATATATTTCAAACTCTTCCACCTTTGGTATCCATATTAGTTCAATGTCTGATATCACTATCAAATATATTTCAAACTCTTCCACCTTTGGTATCCATATTAGTTCAATGTCTGATATTACTATCAAATATATTTAAAACTCTTCCACCTTTGGTATCCATATTAGTTCAATGTCTGATATCACTATCAAATATATTTCAAACTCTTCCACCTTTGGTATCCATATTAGTTCAATGTCTGATATCACTATCAAATATATTTCAAACTCTTCCACTTTATGTATCCATATTAGTTCAATGTCTGATATCACTATCAAATATATTTCAAACTCTTCCACCTTTGGTATCCATATTAGTTCAATGTCTGATATTACTATCAAATATATTTAAAACTCTTCCACCTTTGGTATCCATATTAGTTCAATGTCTGATATCACTATCAAATATATTTCAAACTCTTCCACCTTTGGTATCCATATTAGTTCAATGTCTGATATCACTATCAAATATATTTCAAACTCTTCCACTTTATGTATCCATATTAGTTCAATGTCTGATATCACTATCAAATATATTTCAAACTCTTCCTTTTTCTGTATCCATATTCTTCCAATTTCTGAAAATAAATTCAAATATAATTCAACCTTTCCCACTTTCTATACACGTACCCTTTCAACGTCTGATGTCACAGCTTCCAACTACTTGGGCTAAAATTCACTAGAACAATGCCCAGTAATATAACCTTCATGAAGTAATACTTTTAAATATTTCACATTAACAAACCTCCGATCGCGTTTTTTTTTTTTTCATATGTTATTACTTTGCTTAAGTCCATAATGAAGAAATTTCACTCCTGTATCAGTTTTAGGAATTATTGTAAGCCTAAATCGACATGTAAAATAGTTGTTATGATGTCTGTAAAAGAATAAAAGAAAAATACACATATTATACAAACGTTTACCTGCCAGCAAAGGGAAACCATTCTAATCAGGGGTAATATTTTGGAAAGAGTAAACAGGGGATACCCTTCCCACTCAGCTTGAAAGGGAGATATAAATGGCAGTCTTTGTGAAACTTTTCTAGTCAGGCCGGATAACTAACACATATACTTAAAGTACGCCATAACATAGCTGAATGCGAGGCTATCTTTCACTGTACAGATTTCTAAACCTTTAGGAATACGATACTTCCGAGTTTATTGGTATAAAAAGTGGTTAACATTGAAACGTTTGAAACTAACATATTATAAAATTATGGTGAAAGTAGCTTATGTGAGATAAAGACCCTACTCTGAAAAAAAATATATATATGTGTCAGGCCTGTGTCACAGCGGTTTGATAATGGAACTTCCTTTGAACCAATTGAGGTTTCTTTCAATCTAAGGTTTTATTATAAATATAATGAAAATTATTTTAATAAAGTACTTGAGCCCGGCATGGCCAGGTGGGTTAAGGCGTTCGACTCGTAATCTGAGGGTCGCACCAAACATGCTCTCCCTTTCAGCTGTGAGGGCGTTATAATGTTACTGTCAATTCCACTATTCGTTGGTAAAAGAGTAGCCCAAGAGTTGACGGTGGGTGGTGATAACTAGCTGCCTTCCCTCAAGTCTTACACTGCTAAATTAGGGACGGCTAGCGCAGATAGCTCTCGTGTAGCTTTGCGCGAAATTCATAAATAAACAAACAAATAATAAAGTACTTCATTCATTGTTGCATCCATTATATTACGGTGATTGTTTGGATTTGTTTTTGAACAAAAGCCACTTTCGGCTATCAGGTGTGACCACCGTGGAGAATTTGACCCTAGACTTTATCGTTGTAAGTTCACAGACTTATTACTAAGATAATTGTCCACAAATTAGTTGTAACTTGGTCATTTGAGACACGTAATGCAACACGCAGATTAAATTTATAGGACAACAGAATTAAAGTCACAAAGCAGCCCAATCGAATATCGTTTTCAAAATTTGTCTTCTGGCCACACATAAAGAATAAGTCATATTTCACATGATACCTGCTTCAAAGCTGTAATTATTGTACTTACGTCAGTGTGATTGTGTTGTTTGTACGTCAGTGGATGCAGTTTTTTTACCCATTATTAATAACCAAATGGGCCACTTGCATATTTCATGGGAAAATTTTAATATATTTTTATAGAGAGATGAGTCAGTATAGATAAAATTAAGTTGCTCACAATAATTAGGCAAACAAACTTATGCCAGTTAAGAAAGTGATAATTTCCAACATTGTGGTAAGATATACCACAGGCAAACATAAGCAGGAGATCATAATTTCAAAATATTACTTACTGTTGATAAAATGATATATGCGTATACCTGTATTATCTTATTACCATTTACAAACCCTAAGAAGGAAGAACTGTTTTACTGAGTGATTTGCAACCAGATGTAATATTTAGGGTAATAGATTTGTTTTCCAATTGGAATTTTTGTTTTTCTTAATTTTTAAATAAAAGCGCGAACATTTAATTTCGACATTTTTCACCAGGGGACGTATTCAATCCTGTGATAAGTTGGCAATATGCCAACAGATGCAGACTTGGTTTATACCAGCGATGTTGGTAAGTGTGTTTCTGTTCAATGATAGCCTTGTTGGTTGTGCTTTCCTACGTATATTACAAAATACAGAAATATCTTATCTAACGAAAGGACCATCCTATTAATTCCGTGTAGAATTTTTATGAATCAGTGTTTGAAATGTTTGGGTTTGAATAAGTGTATTTGTTAAAACCACATCCGCGAGCGTGCGTTTGTGACGTTGAAATTCAAACCACATGACCAGCTTGCTTCCTCTTGGCTGCTACCATTAGCCTGTTACACTACGGTGTTTGTAAGTAACCATTACTTTATACTACAGTAAAATACCATACATATTTTTGAAGTTAATCTAGAGTCATGTGTGCCCCTTACACTCCAGAAATATGAAAACTAATTTATTTTATCGCAACATAAGACATTGCAACAACATTTTAATAGATGAGTTGTCAAGTTTTAAAATGATAAATAACTAGGGTTATATGATAAGTACATAACTGTTTATTACTATTAAGTATTTAAAATTACAGTTGTACAGAGTAGTAATAATTTGAGGAAATTTGTTTTCATTTGTTAATCCTCAAATTACTGAATTGTTTACAAACTTTCCCAACCCATGGGGTCCACACATTATTCAGTAATCTTATATTTTTTCCTGTATGTAAAACTGACACGGATTTCTCGACAAGGGAATAATTTATTTTGTATTTAAATTACGTACGATACCCCAGCGGTAATTAGTAAATTTAATTATAATATTGAGCAAATTTGTTGTTTAAATATATTGTGACTCTCATGCTATTACTGAATCCTGCTACCAACAAGTTCATGGAGCCGTATGTAATCTAATGTACAATTATAAATACTTTGGAAAATTTTGATAAAAAAATCGCCTTATTAGTAATTCTAGGGTTAATGAGTAGGCCTTATATCATCAGACTTCTTGGGAATGTAATTTCCGCTACAGATACCTTGTAGAGTTCATAAACGTATATTTGTAGATGATCACCACCTTGTGGTTTTCTCTTAAAAGGTCGAAAAATGTGTTAATAATATAACTACAGTGCTTTTAATAATGCTTAGCATGTTAATAAACCAATGTCCTGACCTCGTTTGCTTTTTTGTTCTGTTTATCCCATAACTGTCGTAAGCTGTTAATGTTTTAATTTATTACACTCTACTACAACTTAAAAGTGTTAATGAGACCTTTAGTTTAGAATGCTTTGTCAAAATGAACTCTTGTTACTTAATAAATACAAGAATTGGATAAGATAAGGTGCTCAATTACGTAAGGGAGGGAACATGTATGAATAATTGTTTTTAAGGATTTAAGTCTACACTAAATAAAAATGTATTTAACTTGTAGCAGTAGTTTAAAAAAAAACTTGTACGTTTTTGTATAAATTATTTAATCTGAAAACTGGTAATTTATCTAACCAAATGTGTAATACTAAAGACATGGCTCTCCTAAGCCTTAATTTTTTAACTTAATTGTTTTGTGAAGTACATTAATAGCTTGTTTGTGCAAGTCAAAATAAATGAATACTGTTCAATATGAAGACATTTTCATATGATATTAATAAACCCTTGTGTAGTTAAAATTGTTTAATTGTTTTAAAGGTTTAATAATAAATTATTCGAAATAGGAAACCCAACACTTTATTAACAGCATTGTAAGACATTTATAAATTACTCATTTGGTGGAAATGGAAACAGTTTTAGTATTTTGTTGATCATAACAAAAGGAAAAACACAGAAGTCTAGAAAGCTGTGTAGTGGTAAAGTGGAGTGGTAGTTCTTCACAACCTCGCGAGTCGTTTTACTTCCAAAATATTCTTTTAAAAATATATTTTAAGAATGTGTTTTATGTGGTTGATTTATCAAAGTGCAACACGCTAACTGGTACTGAATATTCATTGTCACTCATAAGATGTAACTAAATACCTATCTTGTCATAAAGTAAGTTGTGTATTTCATTTCTCTCCATCACCTAGGACTAATGTAAAAGGTGAAATTGTTTCGCTTCTTAAGGTGTTAGGGCTGTGACCCGATTACATTGTGGTACATGATTATTGAACTAGTTTAAAATAAACGTATTTGTGTTGAACCCCGAGGAAACACTGAAGTGGAGTCGTGAACTTGTTTAATGATCACTGATTTCCGTCAATAATATTTCATTTCCGTTTTTTTGTTGTTGTTTGTCATATAGTAAGAAAAAAAAACGCATGGTTAGGATTTTCGAATAAGGTAAAAACTAAGGAAACATTTTCGTGAATGAGACAGGGACAAACGTTGGCAGTACAGTAAGAAAAAAACAACGTATTAAGTCTCAAATTCAAGAAAGTTCAACAAACTGTACAAAGAATTTCAATTTCATGGGTAGATTTACAACAGATTTGGACGATAAAACTAGTTATGTAGCTTTAGAATATTTAAGACTGGTCTGTTCTGAGAATAATTAAACTTTTACAATTTGATTAAGTTTCTAAACGCCTTAAGCAACAGTAATTTGTCCCTATATTCTGTTTAGTATGTTATTATCATTAGATGTTATGTTTTATTTAGGTATGAATGGTATACAAAATAGTTTTATAGCATAAAAAAAAAATTCTGGTTTTCACCCTAAACTTTGCGGAAGAGTCAACATGAGAATAGTAACCATATTTCAGAAGATAAAACTCCGTTATCACGAAACGGTTAAATTATTTATGGAATAGTTGTTTACTGTCACAGAAAACAGCGAGGTTTGTTTAATGATTGCGTTTCTCATAACGTGATTCAGTATTTACTGTACAGCTTTATAAAATTAATGAAGTGAAATGTGGAATGATCAACTACTTCAATAACCAGTTGCCATTTTTTGAGACATTCTGAAAGAAGTTTCGGAGAAGAGATATCGGAAACTAGTAACAGTTCCAACTACTTTCATTCTAACATTGTATATGTACATATAAAGTACTTGAAAGGTTTCCATGTTGAAAAACATTGAGAATGCGGGATTTCGAAATATGTCACGTGATTGGATTGACAAGTAAGTTTTCGAGGTAGCAATCTAGCGTAATGATTGGTCATTTGAGTTGTCGTGTAATGACGCATATATCGCCAACTCGCATCTGTTATATGCACTCGTTCTTTTCTGATAACAACGTTTTTGTACGTCTTAAAACTAGTTGATCTTCCAGGCATCGTATGCACAGCTTAAATAGAACGATATTTTCTCTTTGTCAAATTATTTAACAGTAGCTAAAACTACAAGTTATGGTAATCTTAACATTCATAGCACTGTGTGCTATCCGTGGTATTTATCCCTTGGTGATGTTAAGTCATAATAGCCTGTACTAAAGTTTTTATAACTTGTTTTTTATTACATTATTTGTTTTTGAATTTTGCGCAAAGCTACTCGAGGGCTATATGTAGCCGTCCCTAATTTAGCAGTGTAATATTAGAGGGAAGACAGCTAGTCATCACCACCCACCGCCAATTCTTGGGCTACTCTTTTACCAACAAATAGTGGGATTGACCGTCACATTATAACACACCACGGCTGAAAGAGCGAGCATGTTTTGATGCGACGGGGATTCGAACCCGCGACCCTCAAATTACAGTCGAACTTGTTAACCCACCTGGCCATGCCGGGCATGTTATTACATACGGACATTGTTACACAAATTGTATGGATTGTGATACTGCTTACAGCTAAAACTCCTAATGCAATACTTTCTACGTCTCATGGTTTATACGTTTTGAAATTATAGTTTACACTTCCTTAAACATTAATTTCACTATTAGAAATGTTTTGATATATTACACCTTTTATTACTTTTATATATGTAAAAAATAGCTGGTATGGGTAGAGAAAGCTCTTACTTTTCATAACACGTATTTAGTTGGTCAAACATTTTAATGTTTGTTTAGGATTACGGTGGAAAATATCACCAACGTTGAGCTCAGTTGATGAATTCTAATCATAAGTGAGAGTGGTCAGGACAGTAACCAGGTGATTTAGTACCAGAGCAGGTCATCATGTTTGCCCCCCCCTCCCACCAATTAGTCAGTTTGTCACCCCTCACTACTTTCCGCCCTGCTTCCCCTACTCCGCCTTACCTACGGGTAAGATAAAAGTATATTAAGTTAGCTCTAGTCCTTGCTGCCTACTTTGGTCCGAAGGTAATTGTAACATACTTGAAGTTTTGGCGTGTAGAAAGCTAATGTAGCAGGAACTATAAATGTTGACCTCTATTGTAATATACTGACGTGTATTTATATTTCATTCCTTATTGGAGGGCTTGTAAAATATTACTCGAGTGGATTTGCGAAAACTAATACACATTGTAGAATAAAAGTGCTTGAAAATTAATACAGTCAGATTCGCGTCCACTTTTCTCAAACAGTAAAATAAACACCACATTTAATCAGTATGTCTTCCAAATCGAGCAGGAGTATTATAATGTCTTATCTAATTATCTGTCACTTACTAAAAGCTTACACAGGTATCAATTTCTACATAATAAACAAATTCTGACAGTTGGTAAATGAGACTTGAAAAACGTGGTTTTCTTGTTTAATGTTTTACCCTCTCGTGTTCTAGATTCACCTTATGTTGGATGAATGGCCCTCGTGGCTCTTAAGCCATTGATGATAAATGTGTGTGTGTGTGTATGTGTGTGTATATATATATATATATATATATATATATATATATATATATATATAAATATGATAGAAAAACATGTGGGTTCAAGAAGTGTTGATAGAAATGAAATAAAAACCCTATAACCCGAGCGCTTTGAAAAGATGGATCTTTCTTTTTCAGGGGACAAATATGTATGTGTGTTTATGTTCGTGTGTAAATAAGTCGACTATACAGACCAGATCACACCATTCAACTATGCAATCAAAGTATGGTGCATTATAAAGTACTGCTTCCTGAAGCTATAGAAAGGTGTAGAATTGATGCTAATGGACAGCTTAGGTCAATAGACAGATATTTTTGGCTGGTATTAATGGACCACGAAATAACTTCGTTAATGTTCGTTTATAGTTTGTTTTTTGTATTACCATTAACAACATACACACTTGTTAACGTCCAGCTAGGTGGTATGCTCTAAGTCCATGCTTCCAGACAACTGAAATATATCTATACCTTAAACTTCTTTCGCATCCATCAAGTTTGTTAGCATTTCTACCGAAAGTGTACAATATACCATGCTCGTGTTGTAGCTGCGTGCATTTTGTGTAACTTTATCTTTCACTTGCTTTATAGCAAAATTCCAAACAGTATTAGGTTGCTCAAGACTGTTGGTTCTAATTTAATTTTAGAACTTTTTAAATTTCATATGCAAATGCAACAAAACAAACAAAGCCAGCAGCTTAGCGATTACTTTGTATGAAACAATTAGAATATTCCTATAAAATATAATGTTAGTTTTCTAGCTACACTGACTTTATAGGCAGTGTGTTTAAACCTACGGGTTTCCAAACTGGGACTGTTGCAACTGCCAATGGTTCTAAGGCACTCAGTATCTAAGTTTCGTTCAGTAGGGGAAGAGGATAGAGTCAGGATCTGGAACATAATATTCTGCTAGACCTTATGCTGAGAAATTCTGGAAAATTATGTTATAACAAACAGTCAAAACAATGATGATACTGACGTAAGATTAAAAATACTATTCTAAGATGGCATAATAGTGTAAAATAGCTTTATTTGTTTGACCTTTGATGAATTTAAAGGAAAAACAAGTACACAACTGCGGATGTTCATTTTCTTTAAACAAAGTCGATACGAAATGAGTTACGATTTTGCCTAAGTTCATCTGTTTTGTTCTGGATACAAATTGAAAGATATTTTCATCAAATATTTCATTTCATCAGAAGAAAGAATAATGCGTGGCCCATTAGCGATACTACGTACAGATTGATGTAATAAACTGCAGTGAAATACAGGGAATAAACATAAATTGGCCTCATTTTTATTGGGCCAGCCTGGTTTTCAAATAATACGTATTACTTGGAATTTGTTTTTAATACCTAGCACATACAAGGTGAAATAAAGTTTACACCGAAGATATATAGCTATTTGGCCCCTCCGCTAGTGCAGCGGTATGTCTACGGATTTACAACGCTAAAATCAGGGGTTCGATTCCCCTCGGTGGGCTCAGCAGATAGCCTGAAGTGACTTTGCTATAAGAACACACACACACACACACACAGAGAGAGAGAGAGAGAGAGAGAGAGAGCTATTAACTGGTTTAAATTGTTATGGTTAGTTTGCATACTTAAAGAACGACCCAATATTGCAATCATATTTTTTCTATTGTGATCTACAGGGTGGCCCGTAAGTCCCTACCCATCCATATATCTTGTGTATCCAGTGTATCTGTGTGCTGTCCCTCATTGTAGCTGTATAATACTATGTGATGCCATGGTCTTGAGACATTTTCAAGTGTAAATGGGCTTAAATCGGCCATATTTCTCTGAAAAAAATAATAATACATGCGTAATTGAATATAACAACATATGGATGGGTAGGGACTTACGGGCCACCCTGTACACGCACACACACACACACACACACACACACACACACACAGAATTTTATTTGGCGTAAAGCTGTATGAGTACTCTGTGCGCTGAACCCACGAAAGGGTTAAACCCCAATTTTTTTTTCTTAGTTACAAATTTTCGAGGTTATACGCTGGAGAGTGAAAGCAAACGAAAGTACTGGTATTTAAAGTTCGTAAGAAATTAACTAACTTTCAGTGTTTCTTTCAAGTAATGTTGACAGAAGACATAACTCAGCTTTATCTAAAAACAAAAGTAACCTTTGTATATCGTTATTTTTATTAACTGATGTTTATCATTATTTATTTACTTCGTGTAGACTAATTTTCTCTCTTAATCCTTATTTGTTTTGTTTGTTTTTTGAATTTCGCGCAAAGCTACTCGAGGGCTATCTGCGCTAGCCGTCCCTAATTTAGCAGTGTAAGAGTAGAGGGAAGGCAACTAGTCATCACCACCCACCGCCAACTCTTGGGCTACTCTTTTACCAAAGAATAGTGGAATTGACCGTCACATAACGCCCCCACGGCTGGAAGAGCGAGCATGTTTTTTGGTGCGACAGGAATTCGAACCCGCGACCCACAGATTACGAGTCGAACGCCTTAACCCATCTGGCCATGCCGGACCCTTAATCTTTATTTATTTGTCGAGGAAACAAGAAAGTCCGCTAGATGTTCTTCGGTGTTATTTAAATATTAAAATGCTGTTAAAAACGTGCACAACCCGTTTTTCCCATAAATGGTTTTAGTTGTTGAACGATGTTGCATTTTTGCAGGGAAAGGTTGTTATATTCTTTTTTTCGTCTGAGAGTAACACAAACATCAGTTTATTAATTTGAATATATAAGGTCACGTTAACTTGATTTTTCAGCGTCTAATTTGTGAGTTTATTCTCTGTTGTTATCACGTGTTCTGGCCTTTTTCTGAAAAGTTTTTTACCAGTAGGAGAAAACTGTAGAATTTTGACACAAACGCGTGAGGATCTTTAACGTAGACAAACGTTGTAAAAATGCCCCTTTCGAAAGTTGAGTTTAATAATAAAATGTTGGTAACCACGTACTTCAAAGAGCAAAAGAGGAGAAAAAAACACGACACATTTACGTTTGTCAGATACATGGATAACCATGGAATTTTGTTTGTATTAATAAACAGAGTGGGGGAGCCTGAAGTTGAACTGGTAATTGAAAACGTAAAGTGCTCGAATATTATGTAGCCAAGTATATGGTGCCACATTCGTTACACTTTTTAAAGTGACGAATCAGGATGTGTAACCGTCATTCTGAATGGATCATTAACTATTTGAAATGTACTGTTATTGGTGGTCCTATTATGCGGTTCGTAAAAATGTTATCCATGTATACGTCAAGAAAGAATTATCCACTGCAATTATGTGCTTTGACTACATTAGGCTGGTTTCTAATAACTAATTAACTACGTTAGTTCAGTGAGTGATTTGTTACATAAAATATAAATTTATTGGTGCCGAAGGATAGCTATGGTGGGTTATGCCCAGGTTATTCAAGTTATTTTTTATAATACCTCTCAAATTTAATGCCCATGGACCCCTTCCATTCCTTTCCCCCCATCATAGATCAACATCAAAAACGAAAGTTGTTTTTAGAATCAAATTTTACATTAACATTAACCAAATATTCAAAGATATTAAAGTGAACTTCAAGTGTAATTTTGAATTTAAACTTAGCTGATAACAAGAAGCAAAAATATTCGAACTTAAGTCGTTTGAAACGATACTCGTGTGCCTTACGCTTTTATCATCTTTGTACTTTTTATGGCCTTCTTTGTTGACATACGACAGTTCTTGGCTATCGGCATTTTACACTTTAATTTATTATTGGTACGTCACTTCTACAGAGCCTCAAAGTATTTATTGTCTTGCCAGTTTTCCCACTAACTTTGGCTTACATCCGTTTAACAATGTTATGTTTTATTAGTGGTGACTGGGAATTTTTTCCCTCTTCACTGATTAAACTGAGGCCACGTGGTTTATATTACGTAATCTAAACTAATACCTAGCACGAACAAATTTCATGCGTCGGAATTCATAGCAAAAAAGAATTACGTTTTGTTTATGATCTTTGATTACTTCAGAGAACCTTTAAAACACTTGTGTAAGGAAGCATATTTTGCTAATATAATGATAGGTAAGCATGGTCAGATGGTCAGGGCGCTCGACTGGTAATCTGAGGGTAGCCGGGTCGTATTCTCGTCACACGAAACATGCTCGCCCTTTCAACCGTAGGGGCGTTAGTTAGTTATAGTCAATCCCATTATTCATTGGTAAAAAAGTAGCCTAAAAGTCTGCGGTGAGTGGTGATGACAAGCTGCCTTCTCTCTGGTATTACACCGCTAAATTAGGGGCGGCTAGCGTAAGTAGGTAGCCTTCATGCATCTTTGCGTGAAATTCAAAGCAAACAAACAAAATCAACAATATATTGGTATGTCTTATTCAGATGCGATCAATACTAAGCAATTTAAAGTTTACATAACGTAACAAAAATAAAACACGGATTAAATGTGTCGGAAATGGTGATTGGATATAGGTAGAGTCAAGGCTGGCCAAATGTATGAATGGTGAATTGAACTTGCCATGACCTTGTCAAATTCAACGAACAAGCCATCACTATCACTTTTTATTCAATCTGTTGTAATCTCTGTTTGCATATCTCTAGAGCTGGCCTTAGACAAAACTGTAGCCTGTTCGAACTTTGTACTTGGTTATCCTGGCATGGCCAGGCGGTTAGAGCGTTTGACCGCAATCTGTGGGTTCGAATCCCCGCCTCTCCAAACATGCTCGCTCTTTCGAACGTTGTAAAGACCAATCCCAGCTACACAAACTCGTACACATCCAAAGCAATAAGTTATGTGAAACAGGATACAAGTTCCGGCATTTGTTGCACATTGCGCTATAAGTGTCATCTAATCGCCCATAAAGTGTCGCTTTTATTATAACAACGAGGGCTTCAGTTACCCTTGTGGTAGAGCTCTGAATTTCGGATCTGGTGAACCTGGTTTGAATGTGTGAGATACAACAAAGTGTACCCAGCTATGGGTGTATGTAACAGTTTAAGCTGTGAGTGTGCTTCCAAGTACGGCAATCAACGTAAGATGCTGCTAAGCGACTGTCTTCTGATTGGAATATAGTTAAATTGATTGTCTATGTAATTTTGCCATAGATAAAAATACATAATTACGTTGATTGGTTTTCACATGCTCTGTTATTCTCTGATAGTTGAAATGAAAGAATGTTACTATGGGTTGAGTGCAGTTTCGGTAAATTATCTCGTTACGTCAGCTTATTACAGACTTACAATAAAGTTGTAGAAAAGGCATCCTATTTGCTTAGTGTCAAGCGTTAATTTGCCGAGCAAGTTTAAGTAATGCCAGACAAAAGATTTAATTGTTAACTGCATGCACGTGCATCAAAATCTGCGTTATTTACAAAAAAACAAAAACAAAAAACTCGTGAATTCTTATTCTAAGATGCATCTAAAACAAAACTGGTTGGCCGACAGGCGGGCATATTTTCAACTAATAAAATATTTCTCCTGTGGTTTGCCATTAGTTAAAAATAAAAAAATAAACAGTTCCAATAAATATTTGTTTGTTAAAGACCCGTTTGATATTTAACACTCCTACGAAAAGTGGGGGCCTAATAGGCCCCAGAGCAACTTGAAAGGTTATTAATATTAGGCTAATAATTTTGTATTTAAATGAAATTGCCATTTAAATCCATTAATGAATGGATTAACGAGATTCCCACTGTCCCTATCTATTATCTAGCGAAACCACAGCCAGGGGAACGGGCTTGGAGAAATCAGGACTAGAAACGTCTTTTCGTAGGAGTGTTAAAGTATTTCACGTTCCAAAAGGCGGGAAAAGAATGGAAACTGTTCACGTGCGTCGTCAGTGTTTATTTTTTTTATTTGCCTCTGTTTAGTAAGGTACTCGATTTAATCTCTAAAACTAGGTCATTTTCTTACTTTCAACGTTTTAAGTAGGATAGTAGTAAGTCTACAGGTTTACAATGCTAAAATTTGGGGATCGATTCCCCTCGATGGATACAAAAAATTGTCCAATATGGTTTTACTCTAAAACCAAAAATAACTTTTCCCGCTACAACTAAGACTATTTGCCATCCAGTGGCGCAGCGGTGAGTCTACGAACTTAAACACTGAAAATGGGGTTTTGTTATTCGTAGTTGGCACAGCATAGATAACCCATCGTGTAGGTTTATGCTTAACTATAAATAAAAATAAAAATAGTGAATAAATATTTTTGTGCGTAAACCTATCAGCATAAACTAGTTCCGTTTTTTTCCGTCAGTTGTATTTGATTAAAATACAGGATAAATATATTTGTGCGTATGTGTGATTAATTTTTAAGTACTAGTTTTATTTTTAAATTAGATTTATGGTTGTACTAATGGGTGGATTTAGAGCTATAATCATGGACTCTAATGATAAACATTTTACGATTTTTAGTAATGCTATTTATTCTTATTGTCATTAGTTTGTAGACGAAACGTTTATTATATTGGTTTCTTTATATTTACCCCCCGAAAGCTGCATGTGCTAATAACCTTCCTTCATCAGTATCTAATGAAACGTATGTTAATAAAACAAAAACTGATATATTGCTCACTCCTTACGGTTAGATCGAGTTAGGGAAATTTCACATTTTGTCATTAACCTTGGATTATTTACGCATTTTTAATACCTCTACTAAACATTTTAATAATTCAGTACGTATGTGTTGAGTTTCATATTGTTAACAAACTTTTGTTTTTTAACACATCCTTATGGTTAGAGCGATAAGAGTGCGTTTTATATTACTTTAAATTTGTGTTGACAAATCTTAATATATTTACATGGTCGTAACAGATGGAGAGAGTTTCATGGTTTCTCAACCCATGTCTTTTAGGTTTTTAATATATGTATATGGTTAGGCCGGGTTGGGAGAGCTTCACCTACATCTGTGTGAATGAATTTCCTTGTTTTATACACTTTCGGTAGTTCTCTGCAGATACTAAGATAGTTAATATTTCTAACTTGTGGATTAACGCTGAAAATCCAGACTTTCTGAGCGATGGAAAATTACGTGTATTCTCTATTTATTTACTACGTGTTTAATTTAACATTAGTGCTTATATGTACATGATATGCTGACTTAGAATAACAGACATCGAATTGCATCTCTAGTTTGTGATACTTTATTTGACCAGGGCCATAAGTAAATTGGTCGTGACTACCAGCGCTTAGTTATGTTATATTTTCCTGTCCGCAGATGTAGCTTAGCTTTGTCGGATAAAGCATCACGTTGGCTGGAAATATTCGCTTAGCATGTGAGGTAGCTTTAGTTTCTTTTTACTTTCTTTCGTGTCAGTTTGTAGTTGTACTAAAGTAGCCGTCTTACGAGTGCTGTAGTTTGTGTTTACTGAAGTGTTTTTGCTTTTCAACGGTAAACTTGGCAAATATTTGTATAATAAGTCGCATCTTGATTGGATTTTGAAACAGTTAGCACTTAAAAAAAAAAAAAAGCTGACTAATCAAAAATAAGTTGAATGTGTTACCATAGAGACGATTCATCGTCTGACTAGCCAAAATTAAGTTTATCCAAGGTATTGTTACTATGGTGACGAGTCGCCATCTTCAAAACGGGGTAATAAAGCTTCTGATAACGGACTAATAAATGGAGTCCCGAATAATCATTACGTAAAATGCGGATATTGTTTGATAAACAACCTAATTTGTTGATAACATCAGTTGAAACAGATATATTTGCCTTAGGATAAAATACTCTATGTAGACGGTGGAAATAAACCGTTTATTCTTCTAAACCTTCGATGTCGAAGTTTTTGGGTTTTTTTTGTCCCGTTTAACCAGATTTCCGAGAATGTAGAAACTGAAACGGATGAAAAGATTAGTTTATTGGATGTAGTGAAACAAAATCATGATAAATATATCTCCAAACAATATAAAAAGTTTATTATTAAATTGATTAATTAACTTCTAAATTTTTTTTCGGATGAACTTTATCAATGGGAACGTCTGTTGTAACAGTGCGTCACCGGCGATCATGAACTGGGTTCTTAATTAAATACTACATAGGGCCTTGGTGTTGCCATAGCGAAGTTTCGAGATTGTTCTATAGCTGACTTTTTATGTTACAGATACTGGGCTTTTGTTCAGAATGATTTGATTCTTGGGATTGTTAATTGTATCGTGTGTTTAAGAATCATACCCATGAAGAAACTCAAACCATTAATACCACTGTCTTCGGTCTTCAGTGCACCAAGGCCTCAGAGTTTTGACGTACGTTCATGTAGAAGTACAGTAGGAATAGACTGGGTAACAATCGAACCACGGATGATAGCTTAGTCGGTACAGTAAATTAAAGAGGGCTCCTAGGTTCTTCTCGTATTGAAGCTGTCGGTCTGGACCTGACCCTTCTTAGGGCTGTTCTGGTATTTTGTCCTCGCCCCAGGGTCACATTCCATCCCGTGTCCTAGCGAGCGGTCCCAGGGTCTTTGTAGGGCGCCCTCGAGAACGTTGTATGCAGATAGATGTACGAGTAGGGGCCGTAGGGGATGGGGGAGGGCATCAGCTAGAGAGAGAAACGAAAGTATCTCTCCTCAGTGCACAAGAAACGCGGTCTGTACTCATTATCAAGGTGAGGGTGGGTCTAGAGATCTGAACGGTTTGAAAGGGGCTCCCAAATAGAAATTAACCGAAAAACTTTTGTTTTCCGATAAATTAATAAAATAAATAACAGTACTAAAAATTAGCCTTAGGTTGTTCTTGCATAACTTTAAATATCGCTCATAATTTTGTAATGTATTCACTGGAGTCTATATTCAGAGTAATTATTAATCATATATTTGCTTCCATGGCTCTCCTGAAACCTGTATAAAACTGATCACTTGGGTTTGTTGGGGTATTGTGGCATTCAGTTTAAAAATACACACTGAGGAAACAACGGCAAAGTTTTCGTGTTTATTCTTAGTGCTTTCTATAACATGCATGCATCTATAAGATTAGGACTTGGGCTTAAATGTGGGTCATTTCCGGCTTTGTTTTAAAACCCAGTGTTTACTTTGCCTCACACTTACGAGTTTCGTTATTTTCAATTTTGTTTGAAAATCGCGACTCAATGAGGCCCGGCATGGCCGAGTGGGTTAAGGCGTTCGACTCGTAATCTGTGGGTCGCGGGTTCGAATCTCGGTCGCACCAAACATTTTCGCCATTTCAGCCGTGGGGGCGTTATAATGTGTCAGTCAATTCTACTATTCGTTGGTAAAAGAGTAGCCCAAGAGTTGGCGGTGAGTAGTGATGAGTAGCTGCCTTCCCTCTAGTCTTACACTGCTAAATTAGGGACGACTAGCGCAGATAGCACGAGTCATTGTTATTCATTAGTTAGCCGGAAACACATCATACATTCCAATAATACATAGTAAAGTGTCATCGTTTTCAAAAGCCTAATGACAGCAAATGACTTTTAATTGGATTTTATTTTCAAATTGTAATAGATTGGAGTACACACGTGTGAGTGTAAGGGAACGCGTAACATCAGTCAGAATCAACCAACGATTTTTAATTTTTTATATTTGATTAGAAGACGATTTGAACTTCTATTTTAACATTCCACTGGCTTCTTTCACTGCGAACGTATTTCTCGATAACTAGAGGCGGGGGGGTTAACTTCTGGAAGAGCTCTAGACTTCTGAGCTGGTGCAACGGATTTCAATACGTGTGATAACGTAAAATATTCTTGTTTAAGCAGAGTGTCTATCTGTTTATAAAAGTGGAAATTAATACGTTAGCGTAGGGGTGTTGGTAGTAGGTTAATGTTGACCGGCTGCGTTCCCACTGGTCATTAGTTGAAAATTATGAATGACATCAAGTACACTTAGTAGTTTTACCATCAATGCAAATGAAAGATGAGAATAGATCCTTTTAACAGCCAGAAAGGGAGGAAAAAACTGGTGAAAAGGTCAAATTTGGTGTAGAATTGATTACTATTTAAGTTAAATTCTTGTATCTGTAAACAGCGACTTGTAGATTTGGACTTGGTGGAAGTGTTTTATGTCAGTAGTTCTTATATGCTAATGTTTAAGACGTGTATACAGATAAGCTTACTTCTAGTAATGAAAATTTATAAATGACGTTTATATTAATTTAGAACTGTGATCGTTGACTTACGAAAACAAAGCTATTAATGGCGTCAGTGCAACTTCGAGGCAAACCTTGTTACATCAGTGCGTTTTTAAGTAGGATGAATAAACGTATAATTATGTAACATTTCATTAACCTTTACAAGTACATAATATTATACTTTATAGAAAAAAAAACAGCGTGAATATATTTTGTCACTACCTAAGGTCTGTTGATAATCTGGAAGCGCAAATAGTCAAGGAGCTTTACGTGAAAGTCAACAAACACAGACAACTTCGAATTTAAAAATTTTCTTTTTTGTAAAGATCTGAATCATGCAAACGTCAGTCGTAACATTTGCTAGACGTTATCCAGAAATTTCGACAAAAAACATCAAGTGACGTACGATTAACACTAACACTCCTGGTGTGTGTGTGTATTGGTCCACATACACAAAATGTTGTTTGAAACGTAAACACACGTGTTTAAAAATCAATAATTCGATATAAAGAAACCTTAAAACCAAAACTAAACCTTTTTTATTAGTCAGCTGTATCATAAGTCTAAAGTTTATATCACCTAAAAAACAGCATTTCAATGACTGCTACTTTTTATAACACTACCAGGGCACCATAAACTTTAAACTGCCTACGAAGGTAGTGTCTGTTTTATTCTCCCAAAATATGTATCATGATATTATTGGTGATTTTATGACGAAACTCTGATTACATAAGGTCACCACTAGAGGAGGAATTGCATAATTAATATTCACAACTCTGAATTCATTATTAATAATCGCAACAAAGTTTATGTACACATATATTGTTACATGAAGGCTAGTGTTGAATAAACAAAAGTAAATAACAATTTGTTTGTTTTATTGTTGAAATAGTGCCATCTTTAATATTACAACATAAAAAAACGAATATTTAGACTTAAGAGCATTGAATAAGCGAAACTGTAGTCCACAGCCAAGGGTACAGCTAGTTAAAGAAAGCATTAGGCTATTATGCCATAGATTTTCTCTTAAAGTTTACTCCTGATGAGAAAAAAAAATTGCGACACATGCATGTATTATAATTAAAAAGTACATTTTATATAACGTGGAGTAATAACTTACACAATATTTTGACATACGTAACTTATTTTAGGTTACTTATTAAGTGATAGATAAGATTTTAAACTCCACAAAAGCATAATTTAATTTTCTAACTGTAGATATACACACTGTTAATTACCCTGTTGAAATATGGAGATGTATTTGTTTTTGTGCATCCGTTGTTACTGACATTCTGACTGACGAGAACGTTCATAAAGTTTTTCTTTGCATAATTACTGTTAATTTAACAATAATACCTCCGGAACTTAAAACTGCCCTATAAACAGTCGTTTACGTATTTACACATGATTGCATTTTATCGCGGCCCTACCTCGTCTCATTGTATTATTGAATAATACCAATGTTTCTATTTTATTAGTTTTTATGTAATTGAAATTAACTCTTCCCAAGTAAGTTCGATGCCAAATCATGGTGAGCGTACTTGTATTGTAAATTATTTAGGTTGTCTTTTACCTTTCAGATGAGCTGAAAACTGCAGAGAGTTAGCGGGTTTATGTTGGCTTTATTAAGACGAGACAGACTTTGCGAATTAGGCTATGAAATTTTATTGTGTTTAAACAAAGTAATTGAGACATCTTTAGCCAGTGTCAGCTTTAAATCTAGACCACATTATCCATACTCTAAAGAAATGTAATAAGTGTTAAACTTAACTATACTCGGAATATTTGCTTTCATTGTATTAATTATCCTACATTTTATTTTTAGGCTTAAGTATCAAAACATCATTATAGACGAGATACTTTTAGAATTAACTTGTTTTGCAAATCAATATCTTCCATGGTGGCAAGCATTTCTTTGTTCACATTAGTATCCTAAACCTTATCGTTACAACTTAGTCAAGTTTTAATAGTTTTATTTTTTACATACTTCTTCTGTTGAATGCCAAATTTTGATTTTTTTTTTTATCAAAACTTAAACTTGTATTCATTTTGAACACTTGCATTACGTTTTGGAACTTATGATTTTGGCTGTCTTTAGTTTTCAATGTCTACCTCATTTTAATATAAAAATTCAAAGTTGTGATTTGAAGAATCACAACCTTTTTAAATAATGAACTGTCATAGATAGGACTTGTTTTTTTAAAAGTGGATTTCATGTTGATGTTTCTTCAAATTCTTGGCTAGTATTAACTTTACATGCTGTTCAATTAGATACAAATTATTGTAGTATGCTAGTACAAACATTAAGTTGGTTATATGGATAGTAGAAATAATTAACTTTCTGTAATGTTTATTCACATGAGGCTAGTCTGAAAGTTATGTAATGTTTATTTAAAGAAAACTGCTAAGAAATGTGTGTAATGTGTAATAAGAAAAATTAGTATGAACTTTGTATGATGTATATTCAAATATAAATCTGAATGAAATTTAGATAAATGGCTGGGAAACTTGTGTAATGTCATATTAAGAAAAAAAAGGCATAGAACAGGTAAAGATATCTATCTTGGTATGAAGCTACTAGGGAACATTCACTAAATATCAAATCAAAGATTAATACTATCGTAGAAGTCCAGAAGAACACCTATTTAAATAATACCTATTGCATGTTTTAAAAATAGTCTACCAAAACTAAATTTAGATTTCTTTAAAAAAATCTGATAGGTTGAGGTCCTGAATATCTGGTTCTACTTCTGTCATACTTTAAAACTTATCTCTAAACAACTGTTGTTGTTTTGTTATGTATTAGATAATCATAACTCTCCTACCTAACCACTATTGAATGTAGTTAGTTTCATTTGTTACATTTCTAAATACATTTTGTGAAGCTACAATATACAACAGCCACTGTGTTGAATGTGTTCTGTAAGGCTACCGTGTACAACAGCCACTGTGCTATTAACATTTTGGTCTCCTTGAATTTTCAACGTGTAATTGATCCTATATAATCATACACTGATTATGATTCTTTATGGTTTTACACATTGAAAATTATGAAAACTCAAGTAAATCCTCATTTAAAAGCTGGTAACTTTTACTGTGCACATCCAAGTAATAGTAGGTGTTAAGATTCGATTTATTTATATGAACAAAATCTCACCACAGCTACTACATATTAATAGAGGAAAGCATTAGGAATTAATTAACGATGGCATATTTCTGGCAATTCTTGGTCCTGAGAAATTATGTTCAGTCAGAAATTAGTTAAGATACAAAACAAACCAAATAACTCGGATGATCTCAGTAACCAGACGTTCTTTCTTTAGAGGATAAATGGAGAATAAGGAAGTTCTACCCACAGTTCCGCTTACCAGGTTTCCTGTTTTTAGTAATTTTGAAAACGCATTCATTCATAATATCTGTCATAACAGTATAATCAACGTCCTTTCAAAAAACAACTCACTTGTGTTTTAAGCTGTCATTTGGCAACTATTATACTGAGCAATATGCAAGTTCTGATTTAGAAACCAGTAATCAGTTGTTGTTTTTTCCACATTTCCTTTTGCAGGCGTTGAAACTTAATTGCGCAATCTGTTTAGAAACACTGTTTTGCATAATGAAATACTCTTACGAGTCTAATACACTTAAACATTTTACCGTGTAGGTTACGACCAAGTCTACTCCTTGATTGAGAAGTCTTTTGCCTTGTACATTCCAGAGGCCGCTTACTGCTCCCATGTCCTTCCCGGGTTTCATTTCGTCTTAACGGCTGATAGCCGCCGTCGAAAAGATGACATTTATTCAGGAAAATGCATAGTTTCTCTCTCTGGGAGACTGAGGGAAATGCAGGCATGCCCAGTGCTATTGAAAACGGGTCGTAGACCAATGGCGGTTCGTCAAAGACTTTGAACGCAATATTCGAACATCCGAACTGTAGAACTTGAAAGTCAGTTTACAGGAACACTGATATTTAACATTTTGTTAAGAATGTTCATGTTGTTTTTCTGCATGTTATGGATGTTGGGTCAGGGTTAACCACAGTGTACTAGCAGTAGGTTTTCATTTCTACTGGAAACTTCATAACTTATGATGTCCACAGTTTTATAATTATGAAGACGTCATGATGTTGGTCATTTTAGAGATAATGAAAGATGCTACGAAATGATATTCATTCTATATCCACAAAGTTTTTTTTCTTCGAGTTTATTTATATTCTCAACATTATACCTCATTCAGTATCCTTATCAATTTCATCACAGGCGAAAATAATCTTAAAATTGCTAATTATACTCAATTGTATCTTACAATAAAGGTTTTGAATCTCTTTACCATTTGACTTTTGTTTCTTTGTTGAATCTTAAGAAAGGGAGATTTTAGTATTTCTTTAGCAATATTACTAGGGTGAAAATGTAATTGAATATACCGAGCGGAAGAACTAATGTACTTTAACATTTATAGGTTTTAGTTTTCTTTTAAATTTGTTTGACATTATATAATTCTAGTACGTTTTTCTTGCGGAACAGGTTTTATTAACTTATAAAGTTATGGTTAAGCCCGGATCTATATAACTGGTATAATTTCATCTGAAAATAGAGAATTCCAAAATGAGCTAACAATTAACTATGATAACGCGTTTAACATCTTTATCAACAAAAACCACTTAAACCTATTTTCAGTGTCGTCTAATTGTTCTGAATGCTTTGAGAGAGATCTTTCATAATAGATTTTCACCTTTATATGGCTCGTATTTGTTCTTTCTAAGTAAAGTTAAAAGAAATATAAAGTTCGCTCTGTTTTTTCCTTATACATTTGTTTTCAACTTGACTTCCACCTACTCGTGGGTTTCTTACGCATGCGCTAGGAATGTCTTAAACTGAGAATAATTTGTGCACGCCCTCTTGATTAATATTTATTTATACATTACCGTTCTTTGTACTTAGACAGGTACACTATATGGCCTTGGATCTTCTGCTCACACCCCTAGTTATCACAACATTTCTAAGGGTGTTGATGTGTATCACCTTTTTTTGTTACGAAAGTTTCATGGGCCTAATTTTACACGTGTCAAGTAAGCGTAATCTTTAACCAGTTATTTAACTTGTTTCTGTAAAATAATTGTTATAGTTTTAGTCAAGGTTAAGATGTAAGGTATAATGCATCTTCTAGCCTGTTTATGGCTGTATGTTGTATTTCAGTGTTCCGTTTGTTGCTAGTGTGGACATTTCAGACTTATCCTCAATTTACCTGGTTATTTCGTATTTGTGCAGTTGACCCCATGTTTTTAAATCAAACAAAAGAGACTGTCTAAATCATTGCGTACAGATCGTCCACTTTATTCTACGGTCACTTAACCCGAATTTCTGAAAGGAAATTGTAAGAGTTGCGTGAGAAACCGCCAAGTTTTAAGAGGGTAAATTATATGCTGAATTGGGATATAGATAATAAAGCAGTTACCGCATGGAACTGATTACCGGTAACTCTTGATATGATTTGACAAGCGTTGTTAGTGTATCATATCGAAACGTTTGTACTGATGGGTCATTGTATCCGAGATACCAGCTTTTAAGGCGAATGCGTTGAATTTTTCATATCGGCAGCAATGGCTTCTGAAGTGTTACTGATATATCGCATTAAGACAGTTAATTTGTTTAACAATTCTACTTTTTGAGTGTTTATCAGTAGCGAAATTATGAGGTAAGTTGTTTTCTTCATATCATATAATAATAATAATAAAAATCTTCATAATAATAAGCTAATGTCTGGCTTTCATGTGGTAGCAGATGGGTTAAATTAATGTGTAAAAAAAGATGGAAAAACGTTCACGAGGCTGATAAAACAAGTAATAAAAAATGTTACTTGAATAATACTGCTTGTTTATCTATCTGTAATTGCTGAACGTTGACTTAAACACATGTAAAATAATGAGAACAGATATATATTTAAGTCTTTAGTACTCCACCAATGGCTGTATAGTTACCATGGGAAACGGGTGATCATTTGAATCTTTGATCGCTATAGTAACGTGTAGAATGACGGTAGACGTTCACTTTCAATAAACATTCTGTTCCCGCGCTTCTCTTAGTCGTTTCAGGCTTCACTAGAACTATCCGTCAGCCCACGCCGAGAGCGACCATTGGTCACTCGAAACGACATCAGTGGGTGGAGACACACGGGACTGAAATCAGCTCTTTGGCTCGAGGAGTGGCAAGCAGGCATGCAAAACCGCACGTAACGTTACGTATGTGTGATTTCTAGAAGAATGACTCTCCTCTCAGGGTTTGATTATACCGTGCTATTTAACACCACAGATAGAACCAACGAAACTAAGTTATTCAAAATGTAATTCATCTTGTTAACATAATCAGCTCATTAGGGAAACATCAGCGGTGTGTTGCTAAGAGGAAGTACATCATACAGAAGACGAGCCCATATTCACAACATTCAGGAATTTCACCATTCGTCTTTCCGCTGGTCGTTCCTATGGCCACAAATTGTGCATATTATACTTTTGTCCTTCCAGATAAGATGATCATCGTCCATCAGTGAGTCGGACGGAAAATCTTATCCAACACGACAACACGTAAAATGTCAGCGTCCGTTAACGTCCTAACTTTACTGTATGTGTGTTAGAACGTTAAGATCAAATACCCGCTTCTTTCTACAGATTAAACGTTCTCTCCTCTTCAAAATGTTTCCAATCTAAGATATTGTCAATGTTATTGAAACTACTGTCTTCTTACAGCCTTTTGAATTTTTTATTAACATTGTTACTGCCTTCCAGTGGCACAATGGTATGTATGTTTGTGGACATACAACGTTAAAAAACCAGGTTTCGATACCCGTGGTGGGCTGAGCCAAAAGTCCATTGTGTCGCTTTGTGCTTAACTTCAAACAAACAAACCCTGCTATTCTATTACAGCATGGCCGTTGTTTTTATCTCGAACGTGGAATTGATTTCAACGACTGTGGAATATTGAATGACTACCGCCTCTGAATAAGATATCAAATCGGTATGTCATTCCGTATATGCTAACAGAAATACGTGGATATTTTATAGATTTGATATGATTCCAGGACATTTACAGGTAACCTTTTTGTTTTTTGAAGTACTGTATATTTATCTTTTGTATTCACGAGGTTACGTTTTTCTTTTACTAAGCCTATAATTGTTTTTTTCGTTTTATCGGTATAGAGAAAATTTAATATTTATGTATACACACGTAGACTTGTTGCAGTTCTCTTATTTCTAGACGTGTAATGAAATTCAGAGTAATCTGATAAGCTCGTTTGTGGAGTTCAATGTACTCCTGTTGTATTTCAAATGGGGCTTATTTTAAAGATTACTCATTGGTTCCTCATACTGATTAGTATCTGTTTGTGATACAGACGTTTAGTTAGGCTTATAATCGAATATGCTGATGTTATTTTTATAAGAAATATTAATAAAAAAAAAAATCACGTTTTCAAAATGAATTTCAAAGAACGTGGGCACTGTCATGCTGCTATTTACAATTATCAACCGGTGTAATCTAATCTGGTCTGCTGTGACTGCGAATTACTTGTAAGTTTTAACCTGTCATGTGGTTAACTTGTTAACCACATAAACATATCTAATTTCTTTCGCGTACAGAGACAGTGTCTATTAGGCTATATTCATGTTTACTAAACCGCGCGTAACGGACTTTAACTTCAAACGTTCCAGATTAATCAACCACGAACTGCTCGAGAGAAATAATCACTGACCGATGGACGGACGGACTGAATTTCCCATATCAAAGTTTATGATCGCTATATATAATAAATTCACTAAAACTACTAATTGTCCTTATAATATATTGGACTGTTAACTTAAGGCTATTAGACTGAAAAAGAGATTTTTACCATAGGGAGTGACTGCACAAGTTTCAAAACTACTTAAATTAGGATAACACATTTTTCTTAACCACTTGACGCGTGATCTGATGTTTATTATATCGTGTTTTAAAACCATAGACAAAATTAATTAAAACTCATCTAGTTAAAAAACAAATCGATAAATATTTCTTTTAAAACACGCTTAAATTGTCTTGAATCTAATCAAAATAAAAAATCTCTTCGTTTTATTTTTCACAGTTGGGCAGGATTTCCTATCTTCTTTTTTGTATTTCGCTTTCAAATCTTTAGTGTCGCTGCTACCTAATAACATGTTATGCTAAGGAAAAGTAGCCGAGAAGAGGGAAGCGCCGTCTGTCGGGTGATTCTCTAAATACAATTGTGTTTAATCATTAATCATACATATTAATATCATTCAGTTACGAATGAACTTGGACAATTTAATTTGTTTACTGTGTCTGATCAGAGCAAGAAAATTAGGTCCAAAACCGCAATGTCTGGTAACCCTTTGTCACATGGTACACTACGAAAGATGTGTGTGAAATGGTCAAAATATGGGCGGATAGTGAACAGGACATGCTTATACTAATAATCCGGTTACTGCATCTGTGCACTATCTTACGCTTGTTTAATCGTCTCATCTGCTTCACCAACAATGCTGTTGCATGCTGATCAGGAATTACTGAGTATCCGGACTGATTAGTAATCCGGATGGTTTGAGTTAGATTAAAAGATCTGAAATCGATGGTCATACAACTACTGTAGCGACTTTGTCAACTGATCTATATCGTTTATAAAGTATCACTACGCCATGAACATGTGAATGTAGGACCTTTAGCCTAACAAGTCCTAACAGCGAAGTGAGATCCACAAAATAACATAGCAGGAATTCTAAATATTTAAGTTTGATTGAATTGAATTATTCGAGTTAGCTACAATTATCGGATTGTTTTAAACGAAGTCAAGATGCAGTTGTCATTATGTTCACTTCGTACTTGATATCTGTTATACTGTTCATCAACAGTTTCCACAGGACTGCAGAATATGTTACAAAATAATAAAGATACGTCCCCTCTTTGTTTCACAGCAACTAACTGTTCATCAGTTGTTTCGACAGTTCTGAAAATATAGTATGGAATCACTAAATCTTTCCTTCCTTCTACCTTTATTCCCCAACGAATAATTATTTAGAAAGGCGTAAAAGTGATTTCGTTCCACAGTTCATCAACTGTATATTGAAGATGAAGAAAAGGGAAGAATTTTCCGTCGTGATGTTTTTATGAGTTAATTATAATTTTAATATAAAAAGTATCGTCCATTTGTACCAGTTTGAATGGGTTTAATTCTTGTATGAGCAAAAAGTCCAGTAAATGAGCATCTCAAAGCGTGCCCTATTCAGTGTACTTGTATTGGAAAAGGTAGAAATTAGCCAACGAAAAGCTGTGGAAGAATTTCTCAATCTTTGTTTTATTGGAAACAACCTTGTAGAGGGCGGGGGGGGGGTACTGCCTATTTTAAATTGTGGAGCCTATTATACAGCTTTGTCTACTGGTACTATTCCCTCCCTCCCCCCTGAGAAAGAGGCAAATATATTCCTTTCGTCAGTATACTGAACTAGGATTTAACCTCAAAACATCCATCCCCCATACTTTACTAGTCTACGTACACAAAACTGAGAAACAAATGTAATACTTAGACTTGAACCGGATTACAATAATCTATTAAAAGTATCACCTATAAAGCAAAAACAGCTTAGCTAGACAGACAAACAGATTAGTATTTTATCTTCCGACTTCATGTGTGTTAAACTAATATATTTTTATTCACAGGTGGACTGAATTAAAACAAATACATGACAAATAATATAACAAACTGCGTTAGACTTAAAACAGTATATTACATACAATCAAAGGATTAAACATTTTTCCACCATTAGTTTGTTTTGGCTTGTGGTGCTGTTAAATTACTTTTGATCAAGAGAGGTTTAGCAACTCGAGTTTTGCCAAACTGCTGAGTAAACCTTCCTTAGATATTACCTTCAATTATATTTTTCGTGAAATAAAACATTCACTCCTAGGTAATTCGATGCAAAGACCAGTATTTCTAAGACGGTAACAGTATTTATTTGGTTTTGTGACCTAAGTACTTCCTATTGTTGTTGTTGTTTATTATTATTTTGTATTGCTAATTTTAAGTGTCAAACACCATCTGGTGATGAGAAATGTAATTGTATTTCTTATAATTACTCAGTTTACTTTAAAGAACGCGAGAACAGTACTTAATTATTCAGGTTTTTAAAAGCAGACTTTATCCTTCATCTTTACGATAAATATTAAGAGCAGGTTTATATTATTCATAATTTTTAATTAACAGTTTCTCAGAACTTACTCCGAGTATCTCAAAGTTTCCTCTCAAGTACGTCTTGTACCTCTTTTGATAACAATATTTTTCTCTCACAATTTTTTTTTCTATAAGACCTTTCTGGGTTTGTTTCCTGTAATGCTTACCTTTCTGGCAAGTTCGATATCGTGTCAAACTCTGTGTGTGTGTGTGTGTGAGATTCTTATTTCAAAGCGACAGTTCCGTACATCCTCCCAACATGTCCCTAGTTCTCTGAAACATATCAAACTAATATTGAAATTAAACACTTATATTTACTACGCATTCTAAACATTAATAAATACTTTTATGAGCATATTTAAAGAACACTTTAAAATCTATTTTATACTAACTGCAATAACTCATTGAATTACTACATGATTCTTTTCGTAAACGGACAATGTATATTTAGATGTATAGATTAAATAATACGGCGTGAATTAAAAAAACTTTGCCTTTTAAACATTTTAAAACGCATTTTAGTACCAGAAATGTCCGGCATGGCCAGATGGGTTAAGGCGTGCGACTCATAATCTGAGGGTCGTGGGTTCGCATCCCCGTCGCACCAAACATGCTCGCCTTTTCAGCCGTGGGGGGCGTTATAATGTTACGGTCAATCCCACTATTCGTTGGTAAAAGAGTAGCCCAAGAGTTGGTGGTGGGTGGTGATGACTAGCTGCCTCCCCTCTAGTCTTGCGCTGTTAAATTAGGGACGGCTACCGCAGATAGCCCTCGAGTAGCTTTACGCGAAATTCTAAAACAAAAAACAAAAGTACCAGAAAAGTCGTATGAATACTCGAAATCCATTTTGAAGTTTCACGAATTTTCACTTCATATCAGGTTATCTGTATACTTTAGCAATCTGAGGGTTAAGCTAATGCAGTATATTAAAACTAACGGCTTTTTAAATATATTTTTCTAATTTATTAATGTACCAGATAGCATGTATGCCCATAACTTTGTTAGTTACGGGATCCTTTATAACATGTACAGAAAAATACAAACGTACTTTATGTGAACAAAAGTGGAAGTGAATGATATAAAGAAAATTCTGTGATTTATGGTTCGATACCTATAATACGTTTTTTAAAGCTGTTTGGGTCTCGTAACGTTCTTAAAGTCTCAATTTTCAGCTAAAACATTCAGTTGTACTGTATGTTAAGAAAATGAAAAGGACGTTAGACGAAGAAAAAATATCCCGACACGTTCTGAGCTTTGTGATGTTGCTGGTTTTCCTTCAAATATCAATACTTTAGGAAATGAACGATAGAGGGCTGTTGAAAACATCCAATGTCAGTGGAATGAAACGGTCAAGTTAAAAGAAAAAAAAAATCGCGTGGTGTTACTATAGGTTGTGTACTAGTTCGTTTTCTTTGCAAAGTTTTGAAAGTTAATATCATTTTGATTTTTTTTTTTAAGAAAATAAACAATTTGTTGGTCTCTCATATAAGATACAAACACAGCCTTGTTAACGATATCTGTGCAAATAAGGGTGCGTTTTATACACCGAGAAATACGGTATATATTCAGTGTCGATGTTACATACTGATGAAAACTTTTGTAGCAATAAATCGATAATCTAAAGACAGACCAATGTTCTGTCGAAAAATGTAGTACTTTCTCCCAAAATAAAACCTTCATTATGCTTGCAGTTGGTTGGTTGTTAGCTTGCCATTATATCATCATTGTGTTTCAAAACACAAATAAAATAACCTAGTTTTGAGAACATTTACGCCAGTGTTGAATTTCTCGGTTGCAAAGAGACTAAATATAATATTATTATTAGGATATCGTCACTTGTCATCTTAGTCTGGCATACTTGAACTGGTATTGTCAGCAGAATCCATACAATGAAGTCCACTGATAATTATATTGTCGGCATAATCAAGTAATGCTAGTTTCCAGATATACCTCTTGTGTACTGCATTGTTGGCATAATTTATAGCATATATATTGCTTGGGCGAGTTTGTTTTGTTAACTTAAGTCTTTATACTGTTGTCAGAACAAGCGACTCGTATGTTTTACGTGCCTAGGATAATAATTAAAAAGATTGACGTTAGGAAATCCTACAAAAATTCCCTTAAATAACTGATGTGCCAGTCTGTGTCTATCTTATAGCAGCATGCCAAAAATATACAACAAAATAAAACTTTCATTAAACCCTGTTAAACATTTACTGTCACTTGCTTTCACTGTTATAACGAGCCATTGTCTTGTAACATCTTCAATATTAATGTGCCAATAAACGTTTTCAAGAAAACCCTTTTTAATACGACTAACTTCTTGTACTGAAATCTTCTGTTACGGTCCTTATCCCGCAATTAGCGGGTCTAGTTCTCCTTTCACTAGCCTTGTTAGGAGCTTCCACTTCTCGTTGTAATATCCTTCTTGTGTTTCTATACGAATATTCTAGTACTCCGAGCTTGGTTCTACAAGATTTCATTATTAAGGAATTTCTATTGTGAGTAAAACTTTCACATTTAATTGTCATTTTATGATTTTTGTTTAAATGCTTTTATCATTGATAGAAACACGTGTTTTCTAAATATTTTAATTTTTTTGTGTGTTCATGTTATTTATTTGAAAACGAGGTTTTAGTAGTTCCTGTTGAAATTCACAGGTAGACAAACGTTGTTGGATTTTTAATCGCAAAGTTGTATACAATAGGATATCTGCTCTATGTCCACAGAGAGAAGTCGAACTCCAGATTTTAGCGTTGTAAGTTCGTAAACTTTCTGCTAACTTAACCCGAAGGTGTGTGTGTGGCAGAAGACAGAAAATTAGTGCATTGTTTAATATCCGTGTCATAAAACGTCATGGTGGAATTAGATACAATGTATGTTATTCCATATATGGAACAAAAAATGTTCTTGCACAATATGTACATTCATAATATGCTCTATTGACTTTTTCTTCTATATGTATTGTTCTATTGTAACAGAAGTTTTTAGCACAAATATTTTTTTACAGTTAAATGTGACACAAGTTTATATCCTAAATACATATTATAGCCTCACTCATATTAAACTAACTTTTACACCTTTCCATAAAAAAAATAAAAACGTTTGTGTGTCTTGGGCGTGTCGCGCACTTTGTATTGTAGCTGCGTTTATGTTGTGTGCAATCTAATCTGCACAAAATGGGATGGTAAATATGTTTTAGGACGGTCTTGTGTTATACAATTATTTACTACCACCATCATGGCCAGGTGGTTAAGGCGTTCGTCTCGTAATCCGAGAGTCGTGGGTTCGAATCCTCGTTACACCAAACGTGTTCGTCCTTTCAGCCATGGGGGCGTTATAAAGTGACGGTCAATCCCACTATTCGTTGGTAAAACTAGCTCAAGAATTAGCGGTGGGTGGTGATGACTAGCTGCTTTCCCTCTAGTCTTACACTTTAAAATTAGGGACGGCTAGCGCAGATAGCCCTCGTGTAGCTTTGCTCGAAATTCAAAAACAAACGAAACTGCCACCATCTAACTTGACAACAGATGAATTAAAAAATGGGTATACTACTTTAAACTTAAAGCTCGTGTCAAATGTAAAATATAGAAACAAACCAGATGTTCTGTTGGTCAGTTTTGTCCACTGTGGGCGATTACCAACTGATAGTTAGCAATACTTTCTCCACATACAAACCTATGATGTCGATACCCTAATCCCGATAGGAAATACCATTCTTACGTAGCAGTGGAGATCAAAACCTTGCTACGAAAGCAACTGGATATGACCACTGTCCGCTATTTATTTATATATAAATGAATAAAGTGGTATTATGATGTATTTTTTGAGGAGGGGAACATTACGTGTAGAGGTCTAAACTTTATTGAGGGTGCATGTTGTAAGGCTAATTAATGAGAGAATCCTCCAAAAGGACATGAAAGTAGGTGTATATATTTGTTTCTACACGTAAGTATAAATGCGTGGGAAGTTTTATACGCGCGTATAGAGTCTGCTTTTGTGTAATTTACACTTCCGATGTAATGGAATAAAGTTTTCATAAGAAGAAACTCCTCTTGTATTTTACGTAACCTGAAACGATTTGACTAAGTGATTAGACTTTTCATAGAACAACAACCTACTAATTTAACAAGTGTCGAGATGAATAAAAATAGAGAAAAATCACTCTTTCTTCTGCATGTGGTAACAGTATATTTGAAGTGTATATGGCATGGTATGTTTTCTTTTGTTTGTGGAATTAATTTGTTTTGTACTACTGATATGTTTCTAGTGTGTTTTGGTAGTAGTACGTTTACTGGTGGGTATTGTGATGGTATGTTTTTTGTACTGCTTATGGTAGTGGTATATTTTTTAGTCTGCTACTTATGATAGTTGTATGATTTTACTCCTAATCGTAATGGACGTTTACTACTCCGTATGAAAGCGATATACTTCCATTTCCGTATTCTGAAAACCCTCGAGCGCGAGCGAAGGAGAATATGTCAACCACACTACATTTTCATCATCCAGTGCCGACGATGCCTTTCCATCAATACCAAGTCTCGGAAAGCGTGCGACAGACGTAGTAGTGTAGTAAGTAGTCATAACTGTATTTAACTGTGCCTAGTTGCCATGCCTATAAAACACACAATTCGGCTATGTTACTCCAGTGTTTAGATTCAACCATAATAGTTCAAATGCAAAAATACTGATAAACGTCTCCATGTTACTTCTTATTTTATTGTTAATTTTCGGTGTATATCACACACATTACATCTTTTAATGCATTTATTATACTGAACCAGAAACCTTGAAGTGCAGAACGTTTACGAAATAAACCGAACCGGAATACATACGTGTTTATAAAACGTATACTTAATCAGAATGTTCATACTATAGCCCGTTTGAAAACACTCAAATTAACTAGTCTGAGCTATTACATGTTTATAAGTTGCAAATTACCTTGATTGTGAACACGTGCGATAATAAAAGTTTCAAATCTACACGTTGTTGTTGGATTTTTAACAACGTACATGTAAGTTACAAGATATTTATTTAACAAAATTCTCGAAAGTTTGAGTCGCTCTGTTCATTTTTAAAATTTTGGAGAATTTCCAGGGCATGGCTTCAAATGTAGCCAACTGAATCCGACGATTCACGTTTCGTGTTCCAGTGCCGCAAAAATGTACTCCACAATTTTGGGGCTGAGGGTGCGCTGTAAAAAAACCACTAAAACTCACTATTCGGTTCGTTAAATAATTACGCAAAACAACTTGAAGGTTACCTGCGTTAACCGTCCGTAATTTCGAGGTGATGTAATAAAAGGAAAGCTAGTTAACACCACGCACCTTCAACTCTTCACCAACGAATAGTGAGTGAGATTGACTGTCACGTGATAGCGCCCTCGCGGCTAAGAGTAAAGTTATTCAGAGAAGGGTTTAGATCCCGCTACCCACAGATTGTGGATCAAACGTCATAATGACCAGGACATGCTGTGCCTATTTTCATCAGACATGAGTAGCCCAAGAGTTAGCGGCAAGTGCTGTTTATCAGGTGCCTTCTCTGCCATGTAACAGTTAAATTAGAGATGGTTATTCGTGGAATGCACTTTGTGTAGTTGTGCGTGAAACTTTTAATCTAATAGTGTTTTATGGTAAGTTATCCTAATTTAACCTCTGTAATATACGATCCCATACCGAAAACAATTCAGTGCACTTGCAATAATCGTCTTTTTTCCACCATTTTTCCAAAGCGTTAACATTTATTACAAAATTACTTTTATGGATACATTGTTACAAGAGAAAGTACTACTAATAAAAAAAGGAGGTAAAGGAAAACAGCAACATTGGAAAACAGAATTAAAATCTATATAAGCCTTTTTTTTTCTTCTGTGAAATTAAAGATTCTAGAAACGTCAAAACGTTAGGCAAGTTAACACAGAATTACTTGCATGCTACAAATAACACAACACTAAACATCCAAACAAATCTGTCGGCTGGTCTATCATGATCTACTGTGTTCATTTAGGCCTAACACCAGGTTCGTAATGAACACGAACTTTTCGTTTGGACTATCATTTTTAAATCTCCATTTGCCAGAGATTGTTTAATAACATTGTGTCCAAAATTGTATAATTCCATAATCATCCGGGAGTGCCATAAAGGAAGCCCAAGATATCTTTACGGTTAGTCACTTGTACGTTGTTATTTTTCAGTTGTGTTTGTTTTGGTAGTTATGATCAGATTTGGGAATCTACTAAAGATATCATCAGGAACATTTAATCTAAATCATTCATGAATATTTTGTATCTTGCAGTTGAAAAGTGAGATAATTTTATATTGTATACACAGGGTGACTCAAAAGCCGCGTGCCACCATGATTTGTCTAAACCTTGCCCTTGTAAGCACGTACCATTGATATCAGTGCACTATGTCACTGTTTTATATGCTTTGTATAGCACTGTATTAATTCTTCCAGATTAATCAAACGTGTGGCAAACGTCAAGCGTTTCATAAGAAAAAGGAAAATAAGAAGAGATTAAAAGATAGCAACAACACCTTCTCGTAGGGTTATGACATTTCAATCGATTATTATAGCACAAGAACCATGTGGTAGTTAGTGGAATTTAGAAAAGTTGGAGTGTATATATCATTTAGAGAGAGCGCGCACACACACACACACACTTTTGTTTTATCTCATTTGTTGTGTTTAAGAGAGATTTTTTATTTATTTTTTTTTGCAAGTGACGTATGTACGCAGCAGTGAGTTTGTTAACCTTCTGTTCTTCGGATACAAAAGGCGTCCCAAAGAAAATTATTTTACTACACATCTTGCAAAAACCTGTTAAAAGATGGGCTTTGAAGTCGTGAAACGTTCTGTATCATATTTGACAGAAATTTGCTCAAACAAAGTGACAGATATGATGGATCACATCTGGGATGTTATGCCCTTAACGTGTCATAATTCTCTTCTAGTGATAGATCGAGGAATTTGTTGCCATATTTCATTACGACGGCCGTATGACAGAACGAGCAGACAAAGTATGAATGTATTGCACGTGAATTACATAGTACTTATTTAATGGAAACAATAGTTCATGTAATTCTATACTGTCGCGCACCACCTCGTCAAAAGAGCCCCAGTCCCGATTAGCTGCATCTTGGGTTCGTTTGTGCTATTGAATGGGGGTAAAGGTGTGTCCTGGTGGGTATACAAACTTAGGTACCATGAAACAAAGGCAAAAGGAGCGCAGTATCTGAATTTCTTCGTCTACGTTTATACCAGCCGTACGGTGGGTGAACAGTTGTGGTTATTGTCATAGAAGATCCACAGAGAGTAGACGTTTCATGTCGCATGTTACGTTAGCAGTTTGGTCTCTAGGAGGGATGTAACAATATGTGATTGTCAGTATATGAAAAATATTCCATATCTTTTTGTATTTCTCCGCAACGTATTGCAACTTCACAGTTAAACTTTACCACAAGTTAACGTTTGCACATCCACAACGCTACCAACTAGAATCGATTCCATATTCCTCGGAGGTCCATTTCAGATATGGTCATCTCGTTTCATAAAATACCAAGTACAGTGTTGTGTTTATAACCAATAACACGTTCAAAATTACCTACACCTGTTGGAAACCACGTTTCCTACCCATCTTACTATTTTATGATCAGTTGGTACAGCTAACAACAAATTTTAATGGAACCAAATGTATATGGTTCCTGTAAATTAATACAGTAAAGGCTATATTCCTGTATGAATATACATACTTGTGCGCGTCTTTATATATATCTATATTGTTTTCAGTGTGTAAGCTGGTAATATATGCATGCGCAGAAAGAAGTTAGATATATAGTGCGCATCATATTTGAAAGGCAGACAGTTTAAAGTTGGTAAGCTGCGAAACGAAAGTATCTGAAAAAATGTGTTCTCCTTACCAACATCTACTGCACACAAACATGTATGACATTGACATAGAAATATAAACATACTTTGTGATCATATTCCTGCTACGAAATGTCAAGTGAACATAAATACGTAAGAACCTGGTGGCGCTGTAAATTTAAGACCAACAAAAGAGTAGCGCATTCTGTCTGCTCGAACTTCGGATTACATTGTGAAAAAAATGTTATGGCTTCGGAAGATTACAGTGTTAGAAAAACTGTGTACACACACACACACACACACACACACACACACACGTTGACTTAAAATTATTTACAGATGTAAATAAGTTAATGTAGTAGGAACGCACTATTGTGGCAATGAGCATGCGTGTGCCTAGAAGGCGTGCTCGGATTAGAGATAGTGTATAGAACAGACCAGTTGACAATCTATTACTGTGGAGAAAATTAACCTTAATTCACCAAACGTTGCATAGGTAATCAGCGCTAGCTACTGCGTTTCGTAATTACTGGTTTTACCTTATATGTCCTGGCATTAAAGTATGGAAAAAAAAAACGCATATATATCTTCTATGTGTTAGCGTATGACGAGTCTCGATTTTAATTAAAGCCGTGTTTGTGTCTTATTCGACCATATATTGATTAGAACCAGTCTGAGCCACATTTATATATATATATTAATTCTTGTATGCGTATGCACTCGCAAAGAGCCCATAGGAAATAATTTTTGGACTCGAACTCATTTATTCCAGTGTATTGAATTACGTTAGAAGTTATTGGGGCAGGAGTGTTGAATTACACTGAAATAGTTCAACAAAAGAAGCGTGAAGTGCACACGGTGTTTGTCAAATCAGCTGTTGCCCCAAGCATGTACTAAAAGTTTTAGTGAATCATTTTAGTTAGTAATTAATGACTGGGTGTTATTTAGATAATGACACAAGTTTGATTGTATTTGCAAACCTGTATAACGGTAGGCAGCGACTGAAATTAATGTAATGTTTCAACAGAAAGCGACGTCACATTTTTTTTTCACTTTCAGAACATTGGTAGTTATGCGTACGTCACGTCACGTGAGAAGAATATCTTGACCTATGACGATGGGTTTGCTATATACTGACCTGTTTTAAAATTAAACAAATACAAATTCAATAAAAACCGAAAGTGACAACTTGAGAATAAGAATTTTGTTCATAATGTTTTTGTTACAATATTTTACTGTTCTCAAAGACACGATGTTGAATTTCACGAGTTTCATTTTTGACGAAATTACCTCATTCTGGCAGATAAACTCCTGGCGGTCATTTTCATTTATTAGGTTTCTGATGTACTTCGTTTTATTTGACCCTTAACGATTCGAATTCAACGAATGGTAGACAGCGTGCATTCGTGGTTAGTGCGTCAGATCTTGAATCCTTCTTGTCAATCTGTTGTATTTGTCACACAGTTAGGTGCATTATTCTTTTATATTTATGTTAGTAGGATTTCGTTTAATAATGTTAAACAAGTAGGACAGTTATAATTTCTGATAACCAGCCATAAGATATTGCCAAACAAAATCTATACAAACTTTTATCGTATCTCTTACGAACGTGATTTTTATGTATTTGTACTACTAATAATGTGTGTATTAGAATTAATCTTTACCATACTGCTTCCATAATTTAAAATAAACATAAGCATCTTTCAGTGTTTGTCTCGGAACTTCGTTGTTCCGAGTGTTTTTAATCTGAAAATATAAACATTTCAAATTCTGTGGTATTTTACAGAATGCCTAAGGCGTTTTGTTGCAGTTTTTTAATCACAGAGGGCGTAGTTTGACTTTAATTCGACCAATACGCTACGTAAATAAAAAACTTCTATCCTGGAGGCAGATATTAATTTCTATTTCTTCTTGGTTTAAATGCAAGTTTGCTCAATAGAATATAACTAGTTTATTCAAGTAAAATGTAAACATTATTAGTATTCTCTTATTATTATCTCTCTTGTATTTAAATGAACTAGTTTAAAAGTATCCAATAATAAATTTCATCACCACAAACTCACCGGTACTTTTTTTTTTCAGAGTTCATTGATTACTGTCTTTTTTACTTCTGAACAAATTCGTACACGAAATGATGGTTTTTGTACTACTCTGCTGATTATAGAGGTGAGTTTTATCCATAGTTCTTATCGTTATTTACATTCGCACAATAAAAGTACGAGACTTAGTTTTTTCACATTGACTAAAAAGGGATAACTATACGTTTTCTGAATAACTGAGTAGGATTATAACATGTGAATGGGTTATGACTTCTTGTAGGTCTCTTTGTGGATCGTCTTGTACCCTAAGATAATCCATATTTCTTTGTTTTCTTGTGATATTAAGTACAGGCAAAATTTTAAGTCATCAGTTAAACACCTTTATGATCTGATTATATGAATATTTTGTGCTAAAAAGTGCTCTAACGTACTCTTCCCGAAAGCAAAACACAATGTTAAAATTTACTTGATTAATTTATGTTCCACAGTGACTTTACAGAGACTATCGTGTTCATATTAAAGATCGTTTTAATATAACGCCCCTCTTCGTTATAAATAACTTTTACAGGGCACCTACATCACTAACACCTTTAAGTAAACTAATTTTCTATATTTCACCATTATACTGTAGTTAATTTAACTCGGTGATATTTAATGAATGATGGTTTCTAAATCTCTAAAGTATTTCTTTTGTTTAAAGGTTTATTTTAGGACAACACGTTGCATAGCAGTTGAAATTTCAGTTACTATATTTTACACACTTTGTAATCAGCATGTTGTCAAATGTTCCATTAGCACTGATCAAACGTGCTTGTTCAGGATTATTATAGGGTTTTTGGGTTTTTTTTTAAGCAGCCGTTCCATGTAATTACCGGTATTAGGTGTGTCGCATGTATGCTGAATTTACTTTAGCACTACATACTTTTCGTGTGGAACTAAACCTAATAAATTATTTTTTATAAACCTGTGTCTGCAAGTTTGTTTGTTTTTAATGAATTTGAAGCCATAGAAAGTTTTCACCACGTTTTATACAGTGAGATCTTAACAATGACACGTTCATTGGAACAGAAACCCTAGAAATGAAATATTCGTGGTGATAAACTTGCACACAAAAAATATACCGAGCATACTATACAACTCAGCCAATGTTCTTTCCTAAATAAGTCGAATGTGTTTGACTATAGAAGGTGACTACTAAAAAGAGGGGGACACACGTGTCAATGTGTTACATACATACACAATATAACGTTATTCATACTTGCACGTTACGGTATGGTCTTCATCTAGCATGAAAATTCCATTTAAATTAAATTTCGTAATGAAAGATTATTGGTCAGAAAAGCAGAAGAGGAATTAATGTTTTATGTGTTATCCCTCTTTCGCTTCTCAATTTTCATTACTTTCAGACGGCAAATTGAACAGGTGATTAGCACGAGATTAATGGGGTAACATAACACTCGTCCTTTTCCTTGATATGTTTATATGCCGTCTATTTTGCATAAAGTGTCGTTTTTGAACACGCGCACAGTCCCGGTATTTTCTGTGTGGTTTTGACATACTTTTGCTAATCATAACTCTCCACTCCCCTATTTATTTATTTATTTTACTAGATTCTAATTCGTGAACTCTCCAGCTGCAATATATTTACAACGCAAGTTACTTTCCCTTATGAAGACTGAATGTGGTTCGTGTCGGGAATGTTAATCCGAGGGTCCATTGTTGGCGTCTCGTAACTACAAAAAAAAAAAGCAACTCTAATATTTTATAATGCATACACGGCCCTCAAGCGCATACTGCGATAACTGTTTAAGAGTTAGTAGTGAGGGCTGTTGACTAGATGTTTATCTAATTTATCAGTCAAATTTAGAGACTACCTCGGAAAAAGTCCTTTGTATATTCGGGACTAAAACATTACCATGCTGGTTCCCTAGTTTTTGTGAATGATAATGGAATTAATTTAAAAAAGTAAATAAATAACCATCATTAAATACTAAATAATGTTTTGTTTTTTTCGATAATATCTGACTTGCAAGTGACTTAAATAAAAATTATAATAATTACAATTCACTTGCTCAATCTCGTTTAGACCACTATATTTGTCGTATCCCAGCATGCTTAATGAACTCTGACGAATGGCCTCTTTGGCAATGGATGTTACGTAGTTCGTATGTTATAATATATTCTTCATTGTTTTCTCCAATTGATTCATAGAATTATCAACAGCTTTTTTTTAAAACTAGATTTTACGTTCTTTAACACCCAAAATGTCGTAAATAACTCTAGATATTAAAATATTTATTAAGGTGGTGAACGTAAATTAATTTTAAATGAGCTTAGGTTTTGTTTTCATCAATTGTACAAATGGAAAGTAGTTCTTTGATAGTTTGTATCTTCGACACGCATGGCATCTTAACACACAGAACCGTATTGTTTTAACACATGATTTCTCAATATTACACTATTAACACTTACTGAGACCAGATCTCTACTGAAAAACTCAAATATCTGCGAACATGAAAAGAATGTGCACTCCTTCAAAGTTGTATCGGGCACCATTGTTAAACACCAAAATTATAAACACTAGAAGAGTTGTTTATGCCCTCAAAATAATTTCAACAAAACTTGTAAATTGAAGAATTATCTCAAAATATCCTCAACCAAATTTGTAATTACCAGAAGAGCGATGTTCTTCCTCAAAGTGTAACCTCAACTGAAAATTTTACTCCAAAATAATCCAACCCACATTTGAAACTTCCTTTATATATTATCCCGATTATTTGGAAACAGAAAATATTAACCTGCCTTATTTTCAAATGTGGCTTTCCCAAGTTTCATTAGAATCAGTTATTTTTCTACAATTGGTTAATGTTTTTGTCTTAAAACCATTCATAATCATCTGTTGAAAAACATTGTCATTATATCATCATCAATAGTAACTTGTCTTTATTAGGAGAAAAAATGACGCAAGTTACCTGCTAATAATAAGCCTAAACTTCTCAACAGAAACCATTTCTATTATTAATGTAACTGATTTATCTTCATGATAAAAAAGCTAAAAAATATATGCTCAAAGCCTGTATTTTGTCGTTTCGCTTACCGATAGAGCGCGTTTGTCATCTTTTATGGCTATTTAGCTTAAGATATCTCCAGAAATATAGGCATCTTCATTGAAACTTGGCTAACGTGATTTGTTTGTAGTTAATTACAAAGCTACACAAATGGACTATCTGTGCTGTCCACCACTGGTATCGAAACCCGGTTTTTAACGTTATAAATTTGCAGAGGCCCGGCATGGCCAGGTGGTTAGATTCAAGAATTTGAATCTCCATCACTCCAAAAATTCTTGCCATTTCAGCCGAGGAGGCGTTATTATATGACGGTCAATCCCATTCTGCTATTCTTTGGTAAAGGAGTAAATGAAGAATTGGCGGTAGATGGTGATAACCAACTGCCTTTTCTCTTGTCTTACACTGCTAAATTATGGACGACTAGCGCAGATAACCCTCATGTAGCTTTGCTCGAAATTGATAAACAAAATTGTCCTCTTTGCGACGGGAGGCGCTGACGAAATATTAGTTAAAAGCAGTGTATGATTTGCGAGTGTAAAACGAACATGATCGCCTTAGCAATTACAGCCGTGTCTATTGAAGTTTCCCTTTTTCATTTTTTCGCTTCTCAAGTATCAATGTTTTCTTCTCGAAAATTTTTATATCAAATGTAATTTTAACATTTCGTTTCCTAAATATCCTAAAACCTGAAACAGTCCTTAAGTGGCACGTTTTACACACAAGTTAATTAAGGTGCTAATTAACAAAAAAACAAATCAGTGAAAATATTTCAATAAATCTAAGTTATTCTTCACAAATAATTCTTATTAATATGAATGACAAGATCCCCACATACGGTCAGCGGTAAGTTTACGAACTAACTAAACAAATAGCCTGTTATGTAGCCTACTTTGTACCAAGGAAAACGACAGCAACAAATGGCAAGTAATGGATTACGCACGATAATGGAATGAAGGGTGCAGTGACATTTCACTGTGTTGCTTTTACAGTAATGAAAGTTAGTTTCTATTTATTTATTCGTTTAAATTCTCAGTTATTTTAATTGGAACAAACCTGTAAAAAGGTTTAAATAATTACTGAATTAATTTCCATAACTGAGAGCCTAGAGCCTTCAGACATAGCAAAAAGTATGCAACAAAAGTGATAAATGTTGAAATTGTTATAACCATAAATTAATTTAATATCTTCCATTTCTTTGAGTTACTTTGTTCAGTATATATTTCCCTGTTGTAATAGCGATACAACGATATAAGAAACTACACATCATAAACCATGTTTTTTTTGTTGTTTTTTTATTTTGAGGAAACATAATACAACTGATTTTTAAACAATTTATTAAACTAGTATCTTGTCTTTATCTTTTTGACAGTTTTACCTAAACGTGATTGGACTGCTTTAAAGGTAGTTTGATATGATTTTAATTTTTTCTTGGAATGTAATAGATAGCAATAGTAAAAGATAAAGCACTCTTGTTTAAAGTCGGTATAGTCCACCCACTATAGGACTAATAACCTTATTTATTGTTTTTCCTTCTGAGAGACGAGAATCATTTTATACATAAATTTCACAATAATTCTTACTTCGTAATTAAACGTTAACTTTTCGGAATGTTTAGAATAATTAAATAAATTTGACAAGAGTTTTGAAATAAATAGGACACAGTTCTATGTTGTTATTTTTTTTTTACAAGCCACTCATATTTGCCTAGTAACTTTTCAATAATTCATCGATGTCCCTTGTTGATAGCATTAACCTTTGAACTTAGTGCATGGAGATTTAGTTTTAAAATTACCTTTACGAGTAGTTTTAAAAGAACTGATCCTTTAAATGCTTATTGTTATATAAATAAGTGCAATGTTTAACGGTTTGAGAATTGTACGAATGAGGTAGTCTTCAACAATGAAACGCCTGAGATATATCAGTATTTTATAAACACAACTTTCAAAATCTTGTAGTAAGAATTATTTTCCGCTAGGTGAGAAGTGAGGATTGGGTAAATCAGTATTGATGTATAAGAGTTTGCCGCCATGATTTTGAACTTAAATGTGTTCCAAATTTTTTTCCAAAGGTTTCGAATCGATAATTACGTGAGGTCAAGTTCGCTGCATTCAGTGCGTTTTCCAATTGCATGTGTTCCAAATGTAAAAAGAAAGGGCATTTCCCTTTCTATACAATGTGAAAAAAAGTATAGAATAAACTATAACTATTTAACATAAAGATAAATGTTTGTGGCATTACAAAAAAACAGTGCCCCTGCCTCTTAAAAAATAACAAAAAAAATGATAGAAAATTATACAGATATTAAGTTTGTGCGTTGTGCTTTATTTCAAATTAAAGGTATCTATGCTGTAAAGCGGCTTATGGCAATCTATGTGAAACCAACGTACTAAATGTCGCGCAATAGCGTGGGTATTTTGCTGACATTAACAGAACAAGAGGATATATTTCATGAACGCTTGCAGTTACAAATCGAAAGAATGAAAATCAAAATATCAAACATT
>NC_134829.1:37494086-37561859 GCF_004210375.1 Tachypleus tridentatus
ACTATATCGCAAGATCCACTGAATTTTCAGCTTTTCGTAGCTTGACAAAGACTGGATACTTGGAAAGAGAATTTGCTATAGAATAATTGAGGAAACAGTCTGTTTTGTTATGGTTGCTTATGAAAATGCTATTTTATTGTAACATCAACAGTTGCCTTTATTATGTTATTTATACGAAACACATTCTATTAGATGTGTGATTTCGTAGTGTGTGACATAATCGTTAGCATGAAGTACCGCATATCGGATGGTTTTATGAGGTTTGAACTTTTCAGTTGTGCACGAGCGCATTAAAAAAAAAAAAGAATAGCCAACCCTAACCCCTGCTACTGGATTATAGTGTATCCGTTTGGTCAGCATCTCCAAGCTTTGAGCTGCGACACATGAACCTTAGAGAGTTTAAATGTTTCTAAGCGCAAGTTACACAATGTGCTGTTCATGCTCTGCCCACCACAGGCATCGAAATCATTTTATTTTCCGCCTAAGCCTCAGGGTTACCAATGATCCAGTGGGTGGGAGAGGAAAAAAAAAGGCCAGCGTAAATAAACAAAGGCGATTCATTCCTCACAACTAAATTAATCAAATGCGCCTTTAAATTGAGATAATTCGCCGTTTTTTCTTAGAACTCTGTAAGTCTTAGAGAACTCTTGTATGGTTTCAATAAAAAACGTCACACCTGTTTAGTGTACTCACTGTAGTTGTTTGTAGACGGATATTATTTGAGTTCTTAATTTTCGTATTTTCACTCAATGATTGAGATTCTGTTGTTTCCTAATATGTTTCTCTTGCAGTTTTATTTAATTAGGTTTTAAGTACACTTTATATAACACAGGAAAGTAGGTTGAGCAAAATTGTGTATGAAGACCTTTTCACGAGTTCGCTGCATTTATTTCCTTTTGTCTGAGTGTGAATTGCCGTGTCCTCACGTAGTTAATAGGTGGAAGTGCATCCCATTACATCTTGCCACCACTTAGTTAATTATGACCTTATTCAAACTATACGTCCGTGTTTGTTGTCTTCTAGCAATCCTTCAACGACCAGTTGTGTTGAGGTGAAACTTTAAGCTTAACGCAATATATATCACTTTACCAAATGTATGTATTATCCTCGGTTACAGCTCCTTCCCTGTAGTCCCTCGCCGATATATTTTAAACCTTTATCGGTTTTAACATTAACGGTTAACATACTCTTCGGAACAAACAAACAAACTTTGTTTAGAGTTTGTTGATTTGACGTTTTATGGCAAAACCAACTAGGCTATCTCTGTACTTTGTTTAGAGTAATACAGTTTAATGTTACTTGTTTACACAGAGACATTTTAAATCGCTTTTACTCTCCTTTTTAGCCTGTAACTGAAATTAAAGGACCATTAGAAACAGTTACAGATTTAGTTTCAACGTGACTTAAATTATAAAATTATATATAAAGTTTTATTTTTATCTCCTCAGAATATAACTTGCAAAACATGTTTTATGCCTAATTAGTAAATTAATTTCTACTTACCTACTTAACCCGTTACCCTAAATATTATTTTAAGGTTAGCTTTAGTGGTAGTCATTTTAGAAGTCGAGAAATTTATTTATTAGAAGTGTCAAACGAGTCGAGCAGTTTATCTGTTAGAAATATTGGATGAATCGAGCAGTTTATCTGTTAGAAATATTGGATGAATCGAGCAGTTTATCTGTTAGAAATGTTGGATGAATCGAACAGTTTTATCTGTCAGAAGTGTTACATTAGTCGGGCACTTTATTTATTTGAAGTGTTGGATAAGTGAAGTAGTTTACTTGTTACAAGTGTGAGATGAGTCGTAGTGTATTTACAAGAAGTTGCCAACGTATTTTGTTTATTAGAATGTTAGACGAATTAAGCAGTTTATTTATTATAAGAGATGGATAAGTCAAGTAGTTGATTTGTTAGATATAGTGAATGAGTCGAGTAGTTAATATGTCAGAAATATAAGACGAGTCAAGCAGTTTAGTTGTTATAAGTGGTGGATAAGTCAAGTAGTTTATTTGTTACAAATGTTAAATGATTCAGTTTATTTATGAGAAGTGTTGCATCAGTCAAGTATTTTATTTATAAGAAATCAAGATGAAGTAAACAGTTTATTTATTTAAAGTGTTGGATGAGTGAAGAAGTTTATTTATTGAAATGTTAGATGAGTCAAGCAGTTTATTTATTTGAAGTGTTGGATGAGTCAAATGTTTTATTTACTTGAAATGGTATACGAGCTTCAAGCCTGAAATGTTGGATGAATCATGTTGTTTATTTGTTAGAAGTGTTGGATGTGTCAGGTAATTTATTTTAGAAGTGATAAGTGAACAAAGTATGTCTTGTCTTTAATATAAAACATCTGTTGTTTATAGTTAGAGTTATGCTAAAACGAAGTCTGATAAAATGAAGTTTGTGGGTTCTATTGAGACCTTTATTGCATGATGTGTGGTAATTCAGTGCTTTACCTGGTTATTTAGTATTGAATATGGGCTTTTGGTCGTATTGTTCTGAATTCTGAGTATTTGTATTCAATGTTTGTGTAGTTTGACGTATGTAAGTTTTCGTGTACGTGGTTTTCGGATCTTCCGTATTCAGGTATATTGAGCTAACGTAGAATGAAACCATATGCTTTCGGAAGAGAGCGTGTAATTTCTCTTGATGTTTTAAGACTGAACCATGAAGGTTACACACGTGAGTCCGTTATCTCTATACTTGCCTCCGAATATTTTCTCTTGTGTTTTCTATCTGTACAGTAGTTGGTGAGCTTTTTCCCTGCCACGTGGTAAACGCGGTGTAAGGCGTAGTTATATAACTGCAATATAGATTTTTTAACATATTACATCATATAGATCGCACGTTTTGTAACGTAACTGACAAGCAAATAATAAGATTTCTCCTTTTCTTTGTCCAGGTAAGGTTCGTTGTTGATGTTCCTCAAACAATCTCTGCCTAGTCTATTCCGAAGAGCATCAGCTGTAAACGGTAAGGTTGTGTGATGATAATAGAATGTACACCTGGAAGAGTTCCCTAGGAAAGTGGTAGGAGTTAACAGCGGTTAAAGATATTTTCCACGTCTTTCCTAAACTACATATTCTATGTCTGGAGAATATTGTTCTTAGCAAATATTCTCTCTCAGCTTGTGAAAGGGATGTATGTATGCAGTAATACGTGGTTGGTCCAGTTGAACCTTACATCTTTTGTAAACGAACAATTGAGGTTCACCAGTTGTTGTATTCCAAAATATTATTTCCCACTTTGTTGGTTTTGTATAAAAATCAATATGGCGTTACTGCAGAAGTCGGTCTTTTATTATCAGTTATTGTTTGCTAGTGTTAAGTATTATTTTCTGTAGTTATTTATATGGAGCTTGTTTTACTAGAAACGAGCTATCTAATAAAAGAAACTAGGTATCTATTAAAAGTGTTTTATTGTCAAAATGCAACTTTAAATGTTCCTCATCATACATGGTAATGATAAAACAAGAAATGTGTTTACATAACAGGTTATTCACGACCCTTCCTAACGCGTGTGGATGGGGAAAGAGCAAAAGAATGATACAGATTTCTTTTTTCTTTTTCCATTTTTCAGGTTGACCAGGTTTGGCCTGCGATCAGTTTATGGAGGCCAATATCCAAGATTCTTGCCAATTATAATGCGAATACTGTGCTGCATAATGTGGGAAAAGCTGTACGTATGAAAATCAGTATCTTTATAATAACCGCACAGGTAGCGAGTGTTGCTGAATGGATGCTAACTCTCTGGTAAGCAGTTTTAAAACTAGGGATACTATACCTGACCCTTGTGTCAAATAAGATACATTCAGGTTAATATTGTTTTAAAAAAATCGCGAGAAGCTACACCACGGCCAACTGCAAATATCCCACTTAAATTGATAGATTGAGGGAAGGCAGCCGTCAATACTCAATAGCACCCACCCCTCGTCTCCCTTGAATACTATTCTCTGATCATTTAATAAGATTTGATTACTCTTTTGAACACACTTTGACCCTAAGTGGAGTGTAATATATATGACAGAGTTGGAACCATGAACTTGGGCACAATAATTACTAGTTCATACTAGAAGCTCGAAATTAGCACACATCACTCTATCAGAAGAGATGTGCGCCCATTTAAAGTGTATAGTGCGGACACAAGAAAAGCTATGATTACGCTGCACGTGCACGTTGGTGGTCATAGTTCGCATTTATCTTTATTCGATTGGAACGTTATTTACCTTCGTGTTCATAAAATAGATAGTTCCATTACATTGGTTTATTGAGTGTATATATTTAATATAATATGTTTTTCTTTACTAACCACTGTCTGGGTAATTTCCTGATTATCTTTTCGTCTCCGTCGATACCTTACAAATGTACAAAAAACAATAGCAACTCCTGAATAAGTATTTCTCAAAATCTTTTTTGTGAAAGCACTATAAAGTTATGTTTTACCATACAGTTGTAATTATATCAAAGCTAAAACCAAAGTATTGAGTATTATGTTTCAATATATTACGTTCATAGACTTTTCTCTTTGTGACTTTTAGATATATGATACTCAAGTGTATCAAAATTGAAAAAATATCTGAAACAGATATTGTTTAGCAGATTAAAAAAACTGAATGAATGATTCATTCAGCTAAAAATAACGTTTTTTATACAACTTCATATGCTGTTTTTGCCTTTATGAATTATTACGATCGAAAATGTCTTCAAAACCGAGAGTAACGAACTGATGAGTCAATGTATTTTAAATCAATTGTAAACAGTTGTTTAACGACATTTCATACTCCAAGTTATGCCAGATTATAAATTAGTTGTATTACCTATTGGCCTAATTATTAGTTGTTTTTTTTGTATCGAGGCTTTTATTTTACTCAGAAATTTGGGATTATTATTTATTTTAATTTTGAATAGTTTGTTTAACAAACATTAAAAATGCTGTGTCGATAATAAGATACTGTAAAGTTGATTAACTTATTTAACATGTTGATATTGTTTCTACAGGAAGAAACACAAATCTCGTTCACATGAATATGATAATTTTGCGTTCAGCTTTAGCTAAAATAGTAATATTTATGTGTTTTGTTACTCATTCCGAGCAATCCTAATGACCGTAGGAACCCATACATATTTATATCTGCTAGGGGACCCATCTGGTGTATTCTGTTACCATCTAACAGAAAGTCACTAGTAATGACGGATATTATTATTACTTCTTGCAGCATACAGACGAGTACTAGTAACCGTCAGGCCAGGGATCTTGTCAGCGACCAATGGTTACAATGGAAACAGTACTAGTAATGGATTAAAGTTCCTTCGAGTCAGCTCCTCAGCAGTATAAGAAAAAGTAGTGAATATAGCAGATTATCTAACTGTGAATAAAATCATCGCTGGAGTAATGTAACTCCCCTTTTATCATTTTTTACTCTTCTATGTAATTGATTCATAGTACATACTATCATGTATAACTTTATATATCGCTTTCTCTTGGTCGTTTATAATAGATTATATACCAATTGTTAATATCATGCAACAGACAGAGTACTAGTATCCGAAATTATAATAGATTATATACCAATTGTTAATAATCATAACAGACAGAGTACCTAGTAACTGAAATTATAATAGATTGTATACCAATTGTTAATATCATAACAGACAGAGTACTAGTAACCCTGAAATTATAATAGATTATATACTAATAGTTAATATCATAACAGACAGAGTACCTTAAGTAACTGAAATTATAATAGATTATATAATTAATTGTTAATATCATACCAGACAGCAACAAACTGAAATTATGATCGATTATATCCCTAATTGCATACGCATGACAGAGTAATAGTAACTGAAATTATAATAGATTATATACTAATAGCTAATATCATGCAACGATGAGTACTAGTAACTGAAATTATAATAGATTGTATACCAATAGCTAATATCATAACAGACATACAACTGAAATTATAATAGATTGTATACCTAATTGTTAATATCATAACAGTGACAGAGTACTAGTAACTGAAATTATAATAGATTATATACCAATAGCTAATATCATAACAGACAGAGTACCTAGTAACTGAAATTATAATAGATTGTATACCAATTGTTACATCGTCATAACAGACAGAGTACTAGTAACTGAAATTATAATAGATTGTATACTAATTGTTAATATCATAACAGACAGAGTACTAGTAACTGAAATTATAATAGATTATATACCAATTGTTAATATCATAACAGACAGATACTAGTGACTGAAATAACAATGATTATATACTAATTATTTATCGGCACAACTGTTAATATCATCACAGTGAAAAAAATATACCTAAAATTAGAGATTATATACCAACAGCTAACTAACAGCAGCAGAGTACTTAGTAACTGAAATTATAATAGATTGTATACTAATTCGTTAATATCATAACAGACAGAGTACTAGTAACTGAAATTATAATAGATTATATACTCAATAGTTAATACTCAACAACAGACAAAGTACAAGTAACCGAAATTATAATAGATTATATACCAATTGTTAATATCATAACAGACAGAGTACTCAGTAACTGAAATTATAATAGATTATATACTAATTGTATAATATCATAACAGATGGAAAAGTAACTGAAATTATCATAGATTAGATACCAATAGTTACCAATATAACAGATAGTGTACTAGTAACTGAAATTATAATAGATTATATACTAATAGTTAATAACATAAACAGATGAGTGTACCAGTAACTGAAATTATAATAGATTATATACCAATTGTTAATACATACAAATGCATGACTTAGTACTAGTAAACCCAAACAGATCGACTATTCTGTCAGCTAATATCATGACAGACAAGTACTAGTAACTGAAATTATAATAGATTACCAATTAATCTGTTAAATATTACAAGAGTACTAGTAACCTGAAATTATAATAGTTATACTACCTTGTTAAATGACACAGACAGTACTAGAAACTGAAATTCAATGACGATTATATTTCCTAATAGTTAATATCACAACAGTACAGAGTACAGTAAATCTGAAACGATAATAGATTTATATTACCTAACGTTGGTATCATAACCGATGCAGAGTACTGCAAACTGAAATTATAATAGATTTATGAAAATTTCAATTGTTAATATCATAACAGACAGAGTACAAGTAACTGTGAAATTATAATAGATTAGATACTAATTGTTATTATCATATACATTGAAATACTAGTAACTGCAAAATTATAATAGATTGTGACAATGCACCGTTTAAAGCAATGGCATAACAGACAGAGTATCGGCAAACTGAAATTATAACAGATTATATACCAACGGTTAATATCATAACAGAGAGAGTACTAGTAACTGAAATTATAATAGATTATATACTCAAAGTTGTACATCATAACAGAGTGGCACGGGTAACTGAAATTATAATAGATTATATACTAATTGTTATCATCTACAGACAGAGTACTAGTAACCGAAATTATAATAGATTGTATTTACCTAATTGTTAATATCATTACATGGTCAAGTAAACTAAAACCATTAAATAGATTATATATAACAATAATATCATAAAGGCATGGTACTAGTAACCAAAACATAATACGATGGTACAACTGTTATTATTATCATAACAAGACAGTGTAACAGTAACCAAAAATTATAATCTGTATACAATCTGTTAATACCGCCACCACATTTGAGCACGGGTAACTGAGATTATAATAGATTTATATACCATAGTTAATATCATAACAGACAGAGTACCAGTAACCTGAAATTATAATAGATTATATACTAATTGTTAATATCATAACAGATACGTACAAAGTGAATCGAAACTGGCAATTGAGAATATATACCACTGAAGCTACATCATTACCAGAATAGTTTTAGTAACCTGAAATTATAACAGATTATACAATTTCAATTGCTTAACATCATAACAGAACAGAGCAACGGGTAACCTGAAATTATAATGTGATTATATACTCAATTGTTAATACATAACAGACAGATACTAGTATCTAGAATTATAATAGATTATATACCAATTGTCACAACATGACAGTATTTGAGCTAGTAACTGAAATTATAATAGATTATATACCAATAATTACTATATAAACAGACAGCAGTAAATGCCAAAGTGAACCGAAATTATAATAGATTATATACCAACTGCTAATATCATAACAGACAGAGTACTAGTAACTGAAATTATAATAGATTTGTATACTCAATTGTTAATATCATAACAGACAGAGTGTGGTAGCAAAATTATAATACGATTATACAACAATAGTCAATATCACAACACAGAGTACTAGTAACTGAAATTATAATAGATTATGCTACCTAATAGTTAATAATCACACAACAGACAGAGTACCAGTAACCGAAATTATAATAGATTGTATACCAATTGTTAATATCATAACAGACAGAGTAATGTCGGTAACTGAAATTATGCAGATTATATACTAATAGTTAATATCATAACAGTACAGAGTACTGGTAACTTTAAAATTATAATAGATTGCATACTAATTGTTAATATCATAAACAGACAGCAGGAGTACTAGTAACTGAAATTATGTACAGATTGTATACCAATTGTTAATACCAGCAACAGACAGAGTACTAGTAACTGAAATTATAATAGATTGTATACCAATTGTTAATATCATAACAGGATGGTAGTACTGGTAACCGAAATTATAATAGATTATGATATTTCAATAGTTACATCAACAGACAGAGTACTGGTAACCGAAATGATTGCATACTTAACTGTTATATCATAACAGCACATGAAGTACTAGTTTTAAAATCATGGCCAGATTTGTTGGCTACAGTATAAAGCTAATACCATACAGACAGAGTACTGGTAACTGAAAATAATACCGTACTATTAATCTGTTAATATCATACCAGATTATATACTAGTAATCTAAAATTATAACAGATTGTATACTATCAGTTAATATCATAACAGACAGAGTACCAGTAACTGAAATTATAACTGGATTAGTATACTAACACACCATATCATAACAGCACAGAGTACTGGTAACTGAAATTATAATAGATTATATACCAATTGTTAATATCATAAACACACAGCGTACCAGTAACTGAAATTATAATAGATTGTATACCAATTGTTACATCATCATACAGACAGAGTATTGGTAACTGAAATTATAATAGATTATATACTAATTGTTATCATATCAGTACAGACAGAGTACCAGTAACTGAAATTATAATAGATTGTATACCAATTGTTAATATCATAACAGACAGAGTACTTGGTAACTGAAATTATAATAGATTATATACCAATAGTTAATAATATCATAACAGACAGAGTACTAGTAACTGAAATTATAATAGATTATATACCAATGCCAATGCGATTAATATCATAACAGACATTAGATACTACAGTAATATATAACAATGGAAAATTTAGTAACCTAAAATTATAATAGATTATATACCAATTGTTAATATCATAACAGACAGAGTACTAAATAACTGAAATTATAATAGATTATATACCAATTCGTTAATATCATAACAGACAGAGTACTAGTAACTGAAATTATAATAGATTATATACCAATTGTTAATACTAACAGACAGAGTACCAGTAACTGAAATAGATTATATACAAAATATTAATATCATAACAGACAGAGTACTAGTGAGTACTTATAATAGTAACTGAAATTATAAGTAACTGAAATTATAATAGATTATATACCAATTGTTAATATCATAACAGACAGAGTACTAGTAACTGAAATTATAATAGATTATATACTAATAGTTAATATCATAACAGACAGAGTACTAGTAACTGAAATTATAATAGATTATATACTCAATTGTTAATATCATAACAGGTAGAGTACTAGTAACTGAAATTATAATAGATTATATACCATTGTTAATATCTAACAGACAATACTAGTTGAAATTAAACATTATATACCAATTGTTAAACAGTGACAGAGTACTAGTAACTGAAATTATAATGGATTGTATACCAATAGTTAATATCATAACAGACAGAGTACTGGTAAACTGAAATTATAATATGATTAAGTATACTAATTGTTAATATCATAACAGACAGAGTACTAGTAACTGAAATTATAAATATTATATACTAATTGTTAATATCATAACAGACAGTACTACTAGTAACTGAAATTATAATTGATTATATACTAATTGTTAATATCATAACAGACAGAGTACTAGTATCTGAAATTATAATAGATTATATACTAATTGTTAATATCATAACAGACAGAGTACTGGTAACTGAAATTATAATAGATTATATACCAATTGTTAATATCATAAAGACATGAGTACTAGTAACTGAAATTATAATAGATTATATACTAATTGTTAATATCATAACAGACATAGTACTAGTAACTGAAATTATAATAGATTATATACTAATTGTTAATATCATAACAGACAGAGTACTAGTAACTGAAATTATAATAGATTGTATACTAATAGTTAATATCATAACAGACAGAGTACTAGTAACTGAAATTATAATAGATTATATACTAATTGTTAATATCATAACAGACAGAGTACTAGTAACTGAAATTATAATAGATTATATACCAATTGTTAATATCATAACAGACAGAGTACTAGTAACTGAAATTATAATAGATTATATACCAATTGTTAATATCATAACAGACAGAGTACTAGTAACTGAAATTATAATAGATTATATACCAATTGTTAATATCATAACAGACAGAGTACTAGTAACTGAAATTATAATAGATTATATACTAATAGTTAATATCATAACAGACAGAGTACTAGTAACTGAAATTATAATAGATTGTATACCAATTGTTAATATCATAACAGACAGAGTACTAGTAACTGAAATTATAATAGATTATATACCAATTGTTAATATCATAACAGACAGAGTACTAGTAACTGAAATTATAATAGATTGTATACCAATTGTTAATATCATAACAGACAGAGTACTAGTATCTGAAATTATAATAGATTATATACCAATAGCTAATATCATAACAGACAGAGTACTAGTAACTGAAATTATAATAGATTGTATACCAATTGTTAATATCATAACAGACAGAGTACTAGTAACTGAAATTATAATAGATTGTATACCAATTGTTAATATCATAACAGACAGAGTACTAGTAACTGAAATTATAATAGATTATATACCAATTGTTAATATCATAGCAGACAGAGTACCAGTAACTGAAATTATAATAGATTATATACTAATAGTTAATATCATAACAGACAGAGTACTAGTAACTGAAATTATAATAGATTATATACTAATTGTTAATATCATAACAGACAGAGTACTAGTAACTGAAATTATAATAGATTGTATACCAATTGTTAATATCATAACAGACAGAGTACTAGTAACTGAAATTATAATAGATTATATACCAATAGTTAATATCATAACAGACAGAGTACTAGTAACTGAAATTATAATAGATTGTATACTAATTGTTAATATCATAACAGACAGAGTACTAGTAACTGAAATTATAATAGATTATATACTAATTGTTAATATCATAACAGACAGAGTACTAGTAACTGAAATTATAATAGATTATATACTAATAGTTAATATCATAATAGACAGAGTACTAGTATCTGAAATTATAATAGATTATATACTAATTGTTAATATCATAACAGACAGAGTACTAGTAACTGAAATTATAATAGATTATATACCAATAGTTAATATCATAACAGACAGAGTACTAGTAACTGAAATTATAATAGATTATATACCAATTGTTAATATCATAACAGACAGAGTACTAGTAACTGAAATTATAATAGATTATATACCAATAGTTAATATCATAACAGACAGAGTACTGGTAACTGAAATTATAATAGATTATATACCAATTGTTAATATCATAACAGACAGAGTACTAGTAACTGAAATTATAATAGATTATATACCAATTGTTAATATCATAACAGACAGAGTACTGGTAACTGAAATTATAATAGATTATATACCAATTGTTAATATCATAACAGACAGAGAACTAGTAACTGAAATTATAATAGATTGTATACCAATTGTTAATATCATAACAGACAGAGTACTAGTATCTGAAATTATAATAGATTATATACCAATTGTTAATATCATAACAGACAGAGTACTAGTAACTGAAATTATAATAGATTATATACCAATTGTTAATATCATAACAGACAGAGTACTAGTATCTGAAATTATAATAGATTATATACCAATTGTTAATATCATAACAGACAGAGTACTAGTAACTGAAATTATAATTGATTATATACCAATAGTTAATATCATAACAGACAGAGTACTGGTAACTGAAATTATAATAGATTATATACTAATAGTTAATATCATAACAGACAGAGTACTAGTAACTGAAATTATAATAGATTGTATACTAATTGTTAATATCATAACAGACAGAGTACTAGTAACTGAAATTATAATAGATTATATACCAATTGTTAATATCATAACAGACAGTGTACTAGTAACCCAAAATTATAATTGATTATATACCAATAGTTAATATCATAGCAGACAGAGTACTAGTAACTGAAATTATAATAGATTATATACTAATAGTTAATATCATAACAGACAGAGTACCAGTAACTGAAATTATAATAGATTGTATACCAATTGTTAATATCATAACAGACAGAGTACTAGTAACTGAAATTATAATAGATTATATACTAATTGTTAATATCATAACAGACAGAGTACTAGTAACTGAAATTATAATAGATTGTATACCAATTGTTAATATCATAACAGACAGAGTACTAGTAACTGAAATTATAATAGATTATATACTAATAGTTAATATCATAACAGACAGAGTACTAGTAACTGAAATTATAATAGATTGTATACCAATTGTTAATATCATAACAGACAGAGTACTAGTAACTGAAATTATAATAGATTGTATACTAATTGTTAATATCATAACAGACAGAGTACTAGTAACTGAAATTATAATAGATTATATACCAATTGTTAATATCATAACAGACAGAGTACCAGTAACTGAAATTATAATAGATTATATACCAATAGTTAATATCATAACAGACAGAGTACTAGTAACTGAAATTATAATAGATTATATACCAATAGTTAATATCATAACAGACAGAGTACTAGTAACTGAAATTATAATAGATTGTATACCAATTGTTAATATCATAACAGACAGAGTACTAGTAACTGAAATTATAATAGATTATATACTAATAGTTAATATCATAACAGACAGAGTACTAGTAACTGAAATTATAATAGATTGTATACCAATTGTTAATATCATAACAGACAGAGTACTAGTATCTGAAATTATAATAGATTATATACCAATTGTTAATATCATAACAGACAGAGTACTAGTATCTGAAATTATAATTGATTATATACCAATAGTTAATATCATAACAGACAGAGTACTAGTATCTGAAATTATAATAGATTATATACCAATTGTTAATATCATAACAGACAGAGTACTAGTAACTGAAATTATAATTGATTGTATACCAATTGTTAATATCATAACAGACAGAGTACTAGTAACTGAAATTATAATAGATTATATACCAATAGCTAATATCATAACAGACAGAGTACCAGTAACTGAAATTATAATAGATTGTATACCAATTGTTAATATCATAACAGACAGAGTACTAGTAACTGAAATTATAATTGATTGTATACTAATAGTTAATATCATAACAGACAGAGTACTAGTAACTGAAATTATAATAGATTATATACCAATAGTTAATATCATAACAGACAGAGTACTAGTAACTGAAATTATAATAGATTGTATACCAATTGTTAATATCATAACAGACAGAGTACTAGTATCTGAAATTATAATAGATTATATACTAATAGTTAATATCATAACAGACAGAGTACTAGTAACTGAAATTATAATAGATTGTATACCAATTGTTAATATCATAACAGACAGAGTACTAGTATCTGAAATTATAATAGATTATATACCAATTGTTAATATCATAACAGACAGAGTACTAGTATCTGAAATTATAATTGATTATATACTAATAGTTAATATCATAACAGACAGAGTACTAGTATCTGAAATTATAATAGATTATATACTAATTGTTAATATCATAACAGACAGAGTACTAGTAACTGAAATTATAATAGATTATATACTAATAGTTAATATCATAACAGACAGAGTACTGGTAACTGAAATTATAATAGATTATATACCAATTGTTAATATCATAACAGACAGAGTACTAGTAACTGAAATTATAATAGATTATATACCAATAGTTAATATCATAACAGACAGAGTACTGGTAACTGAAATTATAATAGATTATATACTAATTGTTAATATCATAACAGACATAGTACTAGTAACTGAAATTATAATAGATTATATACTAATTGTTAATATCATAACAGACATAGTACTGGTAACTGAAATTATAATAGATTATATACTAATTGTTAATATCATAACAGACAGAGAACTAGTAACTGAAATTATAATAGATTGTATACCAATTGTTAATATCATAACAGACAGAGTACTAGTATCTGAAATTATAATAGATTATATACTAATTGTTAATATCATAACAGACAGAGTACTAGTAACTGAAATTATAATAGATTATATACTAATTGTTAATATCATAACAGACAGAGTACTAGTATCTGAAATTATAATAGATTATATACCAATTGTTAATACTCATAACAGACAGAGTACTAGTAACTGAAATTATAATTGATTATATACTAATAGTTAATATCATAACAGACAGAGTACTGGTAACTGAAATTATAATAGATTATATACTAATAGTTAATATCATAACAGACAGAGTACTAGTAACTGAAATTATAATAGATTATATACCAATTGTTAATATCATAACAGACAGAGTACTAGTAACTGAAATTATAATAGATTATATACCAATTGTTAATATCATAACAGACAGTGTACTAGTAACTGAAATTATAATTGATTATATACCAATAGCTAATATCATAACAGACAGAGTACCAGTAACTGAAATTATAATAGATTATATACCAATAGCTAATATCATAAAGCAGACAGAGTACTAGTAACTGAAATTATAATAGATTGTATACCAATTGTTAATATCATAACAGACAGAGTACTAGTAACTGAAATTATAATAGATTATATACCAATTGTTAATATCATAACAGACAGAGTACTAGTAACTGAAATTATAATAGATTGTATACCAATTGTTAATATCATAACAGACAGAGTACCAGTATCTGAAATTATAATAGATTATATACCAATAGCTAATATCATAACAGACAGAGTACTAGTAACTGAAATTATAATAGATTGTATACCAATTGTTAATATCATAACAGACAGAGTACTAGTAACTGAAATTATAATAGATTGTATACCAATTGTTAATATCATAACAGACAGAGTACTAGTAACTGAAATTATAATAGATTATATACCAATTGTTAATATCATAACAGACAGAGTACTAGTAACTGAAATTATAATTGATTATATACTAATAGTTAATATCATAGCAGACAGAGTACTAGTAACTGAAATTATAATAGATTATATACTAATAGTTAATATCATACAACAGACAGAGTACTAGTAACCTGAAATTATAATAGATTGTATACCAATTGTTAATATCATAACAGACAGAGTAATAGTATCTGAAATTATAATAGATTATATACTAATAGTTAATATCATAACAGACAGAGTACCAGTAACTGAAATTATAATAGATTGTATACTAATTGTTAATATCATAACAGACAGAGTACCAGTATCTGAAATTATAATAGATTATATACCAATTGTTAATATCATAACAGACAGAGTACTAGTATCTGAAATTATAATTGATTATATACTAATAGTTAATATCATAACAGACAGAGTACTAGTAACTGAAATTATAATAGATTATATACCAATTGTTAATATCATAACAGACAGAGTACTAGTAACTGAAATTATAATTGATTGTATACCAATTGTTAATATCATAACAGACAGAGTACTGGTAACTGAAATTATAATAGATTATATACCAATAGTTAATATCATAACAGACAGAGTACTGGTAACTGAAATTATAATTGATTGTATACCAATTGTTAATATCATAACAGACAGAGTACTAGTAACTGAAATTATAATGATTGTATACCAATAGTTAATATCATAACAGACAGAGTACTAGTAACTGAAATTATAATTGATTGTATACCAATTGTTAATATCATAACAGACAGAGTACTAGTAACTGAAATTATAATTATTGTATACCAATTGTTAATATCATAACAGACAGAGTACTGGTAACTGAAATTATAATAGATTATATACCAATAGCTAATATCATAACAGACAGAGTACTGGTAACTGAAATTATAATTGATTGTATACTAATTGTTAATATCATAACAGACAGAGTACTAGTAACTGAAATTATAATTGATTGTATACTAATAGTTAATATCATAACAGACAGAGTACTGGTAACTGAAATTATAATTGATTGTATACTAATTGTTAATATCATAACAGACAGAGTACTAGTAACTGAAATTATAATTGATTGTATACTAATTGTTAATATCATAACAGACAGAGTACTGGTAACTGAAATTATAATAGATTATATACCAATAGCTAATATCATAACAGACAGAGTACTAGTAACTGAAATTATAATTGATTGTATACTAATTGTTAATATCATAACAGACAGAGTACTAGTAACTGAAATTATAATAGATTGTATACTAATTGTTAATATCATAACAGACAGAGTACTAGTAACTGAAATTATAATAGATTATATACCAATTGTTAATATCATAACAGACAGAGTACTAGTAACTGAAATTATAATTGATTGTATACTCAATTGTTAATATCATAACAGACAGAGTACTGGTAACTGAAATTATAATAGATTATATACTAATTGTTAATATCATAACAGACAGAGTACTAGTAACTGAAATTATAATAGATTATATACCAATAGCTAATATCATAACAGACAGAGTACTAGTAACTGAAATTATAATAGATTATATACCAATTGTTAATATCATAACAGACAGAGTACTAGTATCTGAAATTATAATAGATTATATACCAATTGTTAATATCATAACAGACAGAGTACTAGTAACTGAAATTATAATAGATTATATACCAATAGTTAATATCATAACAGACAGAGTACTGGTAACTGAAATTATAATAGATTATATACCAATTGTTAATATCATAACAGACAGAGTACTAGTAACTGAAATTATAATTGATTGTATACCAATAGTTAATATCATAACAGACAGAGTACTGGTAACTGAAATTATAATAGATTATATACCAATTGTTAATATCATAACAGACAGAGTACTAGTAACTGAAATTATAATTGATTGTATACCAATAGTTAATATCATAACAGACAGAGTACTAGTATCTGAAATTATAATAGATTATATACCAATTGTTAATATCATAACAGACAGAGTACTAGTAACTGAAATTATAATAGATTATATACCAATAGTTAATATCATAACAGACAGAGTACCAATTATAATAGATTATATACCAATTGTTAATATCATAACAGACAGAGTACTAGTAACTGAAATTATAATTGATTGTATACCAATAGTTAATATCATAACAGACAGAGTACCGGTAACTGAAATTATAATAGATTGTATACCAATTGTTAATATCATAACAGACAGAGTACTAGTAACTGAAATTATAATTGATTGTATACCAATTGTTAATATCATAACAGACAGAGTACTAGTAACTGAAATTATAATAGATTATATACCAATTGTTAATATCATAACAGACAGAGTACTAGTAACTGAAATTATAATAGATTGTATACCAATTGTTAATATCATAACAGACAGAGTACTAGTAACTGAAATTATAATAGATTGTATACTAATTGTTAATATCATAACAGACAGAGTACTAGTAACTGAAATTATAATAGATTATATACCAATTGTTAATATCATAACAGACAGAGTACTAGTATCTGAAATTATAATAGATTATATACCAATAGCTAATATCATAACAGACAGAGTACTGGTAACTGAAATTATAATTGATTGTATACCAATTGTTAATATCATAACAGACAGAGTACTAGTAACTGAAATTATAATAGATTGTATACCAATTGTTAATATCATAACAGACAGAGTACTAGTAACTGAAATTATAATAGATTATATACTAATAGTTAATATCATAACAGACAGAGTACTAGTAACTGAAATTATAATAGATTGTATACTAATTTTTAATATCATAACAGACAGAGTACTAGTATCTGAAATTATAATAGATTATATACTAATAGTTAGTATCATAACAGACAGAGTACTAGTAACTGAAATTATAATAGATTGTATACCAATTGTTAATATCATAACAGACAGAGTACTAGTATCTGAAATTATAATAGATTGTATACCAATTGTTAATATCATAACAGACAGAGTACTAGTATCTGAAATTATAATAGATTATATACTAATTGTTAATATCATAACAGACAGAGTACTAGTAACTGAAATTATAATAGATTATATACCAATAGTTAATATCATAACAGACAGAGTACTAGTAACTGAAATTATAATAGATTATATACTAATTGTTAATATCATAACAGACAGAGTACTAGTAACTGAAATTATAATAGATTATATACCAATAGTTAATATCATAACAGACAGAGTACTAGTAACTGAAATTATAATAGATTATATACTAATTGTTAATATCATAACAGACAGAGTACTAGTAACTGAAATTATAATAGATTATATACTAATTGTTAATATCATAACACAGACAGAGTACTGGTAACTGAAATTATAATAGATTATATACTAATTGTTAATATCATAACAGACAGAGTACTAGTAACTGAAATTATAATAGATTGTATACCAATTGTTAATATCATAACAGACAGAGTACTAGTATCTGAAATTATAATAGATTATATACCAATTGTTAATATCATAACAGACAGAGTACCAGTAACTGAAATTATAATAGATTATATACCAATTGTTAATATCATAACAGACAGAGTACTAGTATCTGAAATTATAATAGATTATATACTAATTGTTAATATCATAACAGACAGAGTACTAGTAACTGAAATTATAATTGATTATATTCTAATAGTTAATATCATAACAGACAGAGTACTGGTAACTGAAATTATAATAGATTATATACCAATAGTTAATATCATAACAGACAGAGTACTAGTAACTGAAATTATAATAGATTGTATACCAATTGTTAATATCATAACAGACAGAGTACTAGTAACTGAAATTATAATAGATTATATACCAATTGTTAATATCATAACAGACAGTGTACTAGTAACTAAAATTATAATTGATTATAAACTAATAGCTAATATCATAACAGACAGAGTACTAGTAACTGAAATTATAATAGATTGTATACTAATTGTTAATATCATAACAGACAGAGTACTAGTAACTGAAATTATAATAGATTATATACTAATTGTTAATATCATAACAGACAGAGTACTAGTAACTGAAATTATAATAGATTGTATACCAATTGTTAATATCATAACAGACAGAGTACTAGTATCTGAAATTATAATAGATTATATACTAATAGTTAATATCATAACAGACAGAGTACTAGTAACTGAAATTATAATAGATTGTATACTAATTGTTAATATCATAACAGACAGAGTACTAGTATCTGAAATTATAATAGATTATATACTAATTGTTAATATCATAACAGACAGAGTACTAGTATCTGAAATTATAATTGATTATATACTAATAGTTAATATCATAACAGACAGAGTACTAGTAACTGAAATTATAATAGATTATATACCAATTGTTAATATCATAACAGACAGAGTACTAGTAACTGAAATTATAATTGATTGTATACCAATTGTTAATATCATAACAGACAGAGTACTGGTAACTGAAATTATAATAGATTATATACCAATAGCTAATATCATAACAGACAGAGTACTAGTAACTGAAATTATAATAGATTGTATACCAATTGTTAATATCATAACAGACAGAGTACTAGTAACTGAAATTATAATTGATTGTATACTAATAGTTAATATCATAACAGACAGAGTACTGGTAACTGAAATTATAATAGATTATATACTAATAGTTAATATCATAACAGACAGAGTACTAGTAACTGAAATTATAATTGATTATATACTAATTGTTAATATCATAACAGACATAGTACTAGTAACTGAAATTATAATTGATTATATACTAATAGCTAATATCATAGCAGACAGAGTACTAGTAACTGAAATTATAATTGATTATATACTAATAGCTAATATCATAGCAGACAGAGTACTAGTAACTGAAATTATAATAGATTATATACTAATAGTTAATATCATAACAGACAGAGTACTAGTAACTGAAATTATAATAGATTGTATACCAATTGTTAATATCATAACAGACAGAGTACTAGTAACTGAAATTATAATAGATTATATACTAATAGTTAATATCATAACAGACAGAGTACTAGTAACTGAAATTATAATAGATTATATACTAATAGTTAATATCATAACAGACAGAGTACTAGTATCTGAAATTATAATAGATTATATACTAATAGTTAATATCATAACAGACAGAGTACTAGTAACTGAAATTATAATAGATTATATACCAATTGTTAATATCATAACAGACAGAGTACTAGTAACTGAAATTATAATAGATTGTATACCAATTGTTAATATCATAACAGACAGAGTACTAGTAACTGAAATTATAATAGATTGTATACTAATTGTTAATATCATAACAGACAGAGTACTAGTAACTGAAATTATAATAGATTGTATACTAATTGTTAATATCATAACAGACAGAGTACTAGTAACTGAAATTATAATAGATTGTATACTAATTGTTAATATCATAACAGACAGAGTACTAGTAACTGAAATTATAATAGATTATATACTAATTGTTAATATCATAACAGACAGAGTACTAGTATCTGAAATTATAATAGATTGTATACTAATAGTTAATATCATAACAGACAGAGTACTAGTAACTGAAATTATAATAGATTATATACTAATTGTTAATATCATAGCAGACAGAGTACTGGTAACTGAAATTATAATAGATTGTATACTAATTGCTAATATCATAGCAGACAGAGTACTAGTAACTGAAATTATAATAGATTGTATACCAATTGTTAATATCATAACAGACAGAGTACTAGTAACTGAAATTATAATAGATTATATACCAATTGTTAATATCATAACAGACAGAGTACTAGTAACTGAAATTATAATAGATTGTATACTAATTGTTAATATCATAACAGACAGAGTACTAGTATCTGAAATTATAATAGATTATATACTAATAGCTAATATCATAACAGACAGAGTACTAGTAACTGAAATTATAATAGATTGTATACTAATTGTTAATATCATAACAGACAGAGTACTAGTAACTGAAATTATAATAGATTGTATACCAATTGTTAATATCATAACAGACAGAGTACTAGTAACTGAAATTATAATAGATTATATACCAATTGTTAATATCATAACAGACAGAGTACTAGTAACTGAAATTATAATAGATTATATACCAATAGTTAATATCATAACAGACAGAGTACTAGTAACTGAAATTATAATAGATTATATACTAATAGTTAATATCATAACAGACAGAGTACTAGTAACTGAAATTATAATAGATTGTATACTAATTGTTAATATCATAACAGACAGAGTACTAGTATCTGAAATTATAATAGATTATATACTAATAGTTAATATCATAACAGACAGAGTACTAGTAACTGAAATTATAATAGATTGTATACTAATTGTTAATATCATAACAGACAGAGTACTAGTAACTGAAATTATAATAGATTATATACTAATTGTTAATATCATAACAGACAGAGTACTGGTAACTGAAATTATAATTGATTATATACTAATAGTTAATATCATAACAGACAGAGTACTAGTAACTGAAATTATAATAGATTATATACTAATTGTTAATATCATAACAGACAGTGTACTAGTAACTGAAATTATAATTGATTATATACTAATTGTTAATATCATAACAGACATAGTACTAGTAACTGAAATTATAATTGATTATATACTAATAGCTAATATCATAGCAGACAGAGTACTAGTAACTGAAATTATAATTGATTATATACTAATAGCTAATATCATAGCAGACAGAGTACTAGTAACTGAAATTATAATAGATTATATACTAATAGTTAATATCATAACAGACAGAGTACTAGTAACTGAAATTATAATAGATTGTATACTAATTGTTAATATCATAACAGACAGAGTACTAGTATCTGAAATTATAATAGATTATATACTAATAGTTAATATCATAACAGACAGAGTACTAGTAACTGAAATTATAATAGATTGTATACCAATTGTTAATATCATAACAGACAGAGTACTAGTAACTGAAATTATAATAGATTATATACCAATTGTTAATATCATAACAGACAGAGTACTGGTAACTGAAATTATAATAGATTGTATACTAATTGTTAATATCATAACAGACAGAGTACTAGTAACTGAAATTATAATAGATTGTATACTAATTGTTAATATCATAACAGACAGAGTACTAGCAACTGAAATTATAATAGGTTGTATACTAATTGTTAATATCATAACAGACAGTGTACTAGTAACTGAAATTATGATCGATTATATTCTAATTGTTAATATCATAACAGACAGAGTACTAGTAACTGAAATTATAATAGGTTGTATACCAATTGTTAATATCATAACAGACAGTGTACTAGTAACTAAAATTATGATCGATTATTATATTCTAATAGCTAATATCATAACAGACAGAGTACTAGTAACTGAAATTATAATAGATTATATACTAATAGTTAATATCATAACAGACAGAGTACTAGTAACTGAAATAAAATTGATTGTATACTAATTGTTAATATCATAACAGACAGAGTACTAGTAACTGAAATTATAATAGATTATATACCAATTGTTAATATCATAACAGACAGTGTACTAGTAACTGAAATTATAATTGATTGTATACCAATTGTTAATATCATAACAGACAGAGTACTAGTAACTGAAATTATCATAGATTATATACCAATTGTTAATATCATAACAGACAGTGTACTAGTGACTGAAATTATAATTGATTGTATACCAATTGTTAATATCATAACAGACAGTGTACTAGTAACTGAAATTATAATAGATTGTATACCAATAGTTAATATCATAACAGACAGAGTACTAGTATCTGAAATTATAATAGATTATATACTAATAGTTAATATCATAACAGACAGAGTACTAGTAACTGAAATTATAATAGATTGTATACCAATTGTTAATATCATAACAGACAGAGTACTAGTATCTGAAATTATAATAGATTATATACTAATAGTTAATATCATAACAGACAGAGTACTAGTAACTGAAATTATAATAGATTGTATACTAATTGTTAATATCATAACAGACAGAGTACTAGTATCTGAAATTATAATAGATTATATACCAATAGTTAATATCATAACAGACAGAGTACTAGTAACTGAAATTATAATAGATTGTATACTAATTGTTAATATCATAACAGACAGAGTACTAGTATCTGAAATTATAATAGATTATATACCAATAGTTAATATCATAACAGACAGAGTACTAGTAACTGAAATTATAATAGATTGTATACCAATTGTTAATATCATAACAGACAGAGTACTAGTATCTGAAATTATAATAGATTATATACTAATAGTTAATATCATAACAGACAGAGTACTAGTAACTGAAATTATAATAGATTGTATACTAATTGTTAATATCATAACAGACAGAGTACTAGTATCTGAAATTATAATAGATTATATACTAATAGTTAATATCATAACAGACAGAGTACTAGTAACTGAAATTATAATAGATTGTATACCAATTGTTAATATCATAACAGACAGAGTACTAGTATCTGAAATTATAATAGATTATATACTAATAGTTAATATCATAACAGACAGAGTACTAGTAACTGAAATTATAATAGATTGTATACCAATTGTTAATATCATAACAGACAGAGTACTAGTATCTGAAATTATAATAGATTATATACCAATAGTTAATAACATAACAGACAGTGTACTAGTAACTGAAATTATAATAGGTTGTATACTAATTGTTAATATCATAACAGACAGTGTACTAGTAACTGAAATTATGATCGATTATATTCTAATTGTTAATATCATAACAGACAGAGTACTAGTAACTGAAATTATAATAGATTATATACCAATAGCTAATATCATAACAGACAGAGTACTAGTAACTGAAATTATAATAGATTGTATACCAATAGCTAATATCATAACAGACAGAGTACTAGTAACTGAAATTATAATAGATTATATACTAATAGTTAATATCATAACAGACAGAGTACTAGTATCTGAAATTATAATAGATTATATACTAATAGCTAATATCATAACAGACAGAGTACTAGTAACTGAAATTATAATAGATTGTATACTAATTGTTAATATCATTACAGACAGAGTACTAGTAACTGAAATTATAATAGATTGTATACCAATTGTTAATATCATAACAGACAGAGTACTAGTAACTGAAATTATAATGGATTATATACTAATAGTTAATATCATAACAGACATAGTACTAGTAACTGAAATTATAATTGATTATATACCAATTGTTAATATCATAACAGACAGTGTACTAGTGACTGAAATTATAATAGATTATATACTAATAGTTAATATCATAACAGACAGAGTACTAGTAACTGAAATTATAATAGATTATATACTAATTGTTAATATCATAACAGACAGAGTACTGGTAACTGAAATTATAATAGATTATATACTAATAGTTAATATCATAACAGACAGAGTACTAGTAACTGAAATTATAATAGATTATATACTAATTGTTAATATCATAACAGACAGAGTACTGGTAACTGAAATTATAATAGATTATATACTAATTGTTAATATCATAACAGACAGTGTACTAGTAACTGAAATTATAATAGATTATATACTAATAGTTAATAACATAACAGATAGTGTACTAGTAACTGAAATTATAATAGATTATATACTAATAGTTAATAACATAACAGATAGTGTACTAGTAACTGAAATTATAATAGATTATATACTAATTGTTAATATCATAACAGACAGTGTACTAGTAACTAAAATTATGATCGATTATATTCTAATAGCTAATATCATAACAGACAGAGTACTAGTAACTGAAATTATAATAGATTGTATACTAATTGTTAATATCATAACAGACAGAGTACTAGTAACTGAAATTATAATAGGTTGTATACTAATTGTTAATATCATAACAGACAGTGTACTAGTAACTGAAATTATGATCGATTATATTCTAATTGTTAATATCATAACAGACAGAGTACTAGTAACTGAAATTATAATAGATTATATACCAATTGTTAATATCATAACAGACAGAGTACTGGTAACTGAAATTATAATAGATTATATACTAATTGTTAATATCATAACAGACAGAGTACTAGTAACTGAAATTATAATAGATTATATACTAATTGTTATTATCATAACAGACAGTGTACTAGTAACTGAAATTATAATAGATTGTATACTAATTGTTAATATCATAACAGACAGAGTACTGGTAACTGAAATTATAATAGATTATATACTAATTGTTAATATCATAACAGACAGAGTACTAGTAACTGAAATTATAATAGATTATATACTAATTGTTAATATCATAACAGACAGAGTACTGGTAACTGAAATTATAATAGATTATATACTAATAGTTAATATCATAACAGACAGAGTACTAGTAACTGAAATTATAATAGATTATATACTAATAGTTAATATCATAACAGACAGAGTACTAGTAACTGAAATTATAATAGATTATATACTAATAGTTAATATCATAACAGACAGAGTACTGGTAACTGAAATTATAATAGATTATATACCAATTGTTAATATCATAACAGACAGAGTACTAGTAACTGAAATTATAATAGATTATATACTAATAGTTAATATCATAACAGACAGAGTACTAGTAACTGAAATTATAATAGATTATATACTAATTGTTAATATCATAACAGACAGAGTACTGGTAACTGAAATTATAATAGATTATATACTAATTGTTAATATCATAACAGACAGAGTACTAGTATCTGAAATTATAATAGATTATATACCAATTGTTAATATCATAACAGACAGAGTACTAGTAACTGAAATTATAATTGATTATATACTAATAGTTAATATCATAACAGACAGAGTACTAGTAACTGAAATTATAATAGATTATATACCAATTGTTAATATCATAACAGACAGAGTACTAGTAACTGAAATTATAATAGATTGTATACTAATTGTTAATATCATAACAGACAGAGTACTAGTAACTGAAATTATAATAGATTATATACCAATAGTTAATATCATAACAGACAGAGTACTGGTAACTGAAATTATAATAGATTGTATACTAATTGTTAATATCATAACAGACAGAGTACTGGTAACTGAAATTATAATAGATTGTATACTAATTGTTAATATCATAACAGACAGAGTACTGGTAACTGAAATTATAATAGATTATATACTAATAGTTAATATCATAACAGACAGAGTACTAGTAACTGAAATTATAATAGATTGTATACCAATTGTTAATATCATAACAGACAGAGTACTAGTAACTGAAATTATAATAGATTGTATACTAATTGTTAATATCATAACAGACAGAGTACTAGTAACTGAAATTATAATAGATTGTATACCAATTGTTAATATCATAACAGACAGAGTACTGGTAACTGAAATTATAATAGATTATATACCAATAGTTAATATCATAACAGACAGAGTACTGGTAACTGAAATTATAATAGATTGTATACTAATTGTTAATATCATAACAGACAGAGTACTGGTAACTGAAATTATAATAGATTATATACTAATAGTTAATATCATAACAGACAGAGTACTGGTAACTGAAATTATAATAGATTGCATACTAATAGTTAATATCATAACAGACAGAGTACTAGTAATTGAAATTATAATAGATTGTATACTAATAGCTAATATCATAACAGACAGAGTACTGGTAACTGAAATTATAATAGATTGTATACCAATTGTTAATATCATAACAGACAGAGTACTAGTAACTGAAATTATAATAGATTATATACTAATAGTTAATATCATAACAGACAGAGTACTAGTAACTGAAATTATAATAGGTTGTATACTAATAGTTAATATCATAACAGACAGAGTACTGGTAACTGAAATTATAATAGATTGTATACTAATTGTTAATATCATAACAGACAGAGTACTAGTAACTGAAATTATAATAGATTGTATACTAATAGTTAATATCATAACAGACAGAGTACTGGTAACTGAAATTATAATAGATTATATACTAATTGTTAATATCATAACAGACAGAGTACTAGTAACTGAAATTATAATAGATTATATACTAATTGTTAATATCATAACAGACAGAGTACTGGTAACTGAAATTATAATAAATTATATACTAATTGTTAATATCATAACAGACAGAGTACTAGTAACTGAAATTATAATAGATTATATACTAATTGTTAATATCATAACAGACAGAGTACTGGTAACTGAAATTATAATAGATTATATACTAATAGTTAATATCATAACAGACAGAGTACTAGTAACTGAAATTATAATAGATTATATACTAATTGTTAATATCATGACAGACAGAGTACTGGTAACTGAAATTATAATAGATTGTATACTAATTGTTAATATCATAACAGACAGAGTACTAGTAACTGAAATTATAATAGATTATATACTAATTGTTAATATCATAACAGACAGAGTACTAGTAACTGAAATTATAATAGATTATATACCAATTGTTAATATCATAACAGACAGAGTACTAGTAACTGAAATTATAATAGATTATATACCAATTGTTAATATCATAACAGACATAGTACTAGTAACTGAAATTATAATAGATTATATACCAATTGTTAATATCATAACAGACAGAGTACTAGTAACTGAAATTATAATAGATTATATACTAATTGTTAATATCATAACAGACAGAGTACTAGTAACTGAAATTATAATAGATTGTATACTAATTGTTAATATCATAACAGACAGAGTACTGGTAACTGAAATTATAATAGATTATATACCAATTGTTAATATCATAACAGACAGAGTACTAGTAACTGAAATTATAATAGATTATATACTAATTGTTAATATCATAACAGACAGAGTACTGGTAACTGAAATTATAATAGATTATATACTAATAGTTAATATCATAACAGACAGAGTACTAGTAACTGAAATTATAATAGATTATATACCAATTGTTAATATCATAACAGACAGAGTACTGGTAACTGAAATTATAATAGATTATATACTAATAGTTAATATCATAACAGACAGAGTACTAGTAACTGAAATTATAATAGATTATATACCAATTGTTAATATCATAACAGACAGAGTACTAGTAACTGAAATTATAATAGATTATATACCAATTGTTAATATCATAACAGACAGAGTACTAGTAACTGAAATTATAATAGATTATATACTAATAGTTAATATCATAACAGACAGAGTACTAGTAACTGAAATTATAATAGATTATATACCAATTGTTAATATCATAACAGACAGAGTACTAGTAACTGAAATTATAATAGATTATATACCAATTGTTAATATCATAACAGACAGAGTACTGGTAACTGAAATTATAATAGATTATATACCAATAGTTAATATCATAACAGACAGAGTACTAGTAACTGAAATTATAATAGATTATATACCAATTGTTAATATCATAACAGACAGAGTACTAGTAACTGAAATTATAATAGATTATATACTAATAGTTAATATCATAACAGACAGAGTACTAGTAACTGAAATTATAATAGATTATATACTAATAGTTAATATCATAACAGACAGAGTACTAGTAACTGAAATTATAATAGATTGTATACTAATTGTTAATATCATAACAGACAGAGTACTAGTATCTGAAATTATAATAGATTATATACTAATAGTTAATATCATAACAGACAGAGTACTAGTAACTGAAATTATAATAGATTGTATACTAATTGTTAATATCATAACAGACAGAGTACTAGTATCTGAAATTATAATAGATTATATACTAATAGTTAATATCATAACAGACAGAGTACTAGTAACTGAAATTATAATAGATTGTATACCAATTGTTAATATCATAACAGACAGAGTTCTAGTATCTGAAATTATAATAGATTATATACTAATAGTTAATATCATAACAGACAGAGTACTAGTAACTGAAATTATAATAGATTGTATACTAATTGTTAATATCATAACAGACAGAGTACTAGTATCTGAAATTATAATAGATTATATACCAATAGTTAATATCATAACAGACAGAGTACTAGTAACTGAAATTATAATAGATTGTATACCAATTGTTAATATCATAACAGACAGAGTACTAGTATCTGAAATTGTAATAGATTATATACTAATAGTTAATAACATAACAGACAGTGTACTAGTAACTGAAATTATAATAGGTTGTATACTAATTGTTAGTATCATAACAGACAGTGTACTAGTAACTGAAATTATGATCGATTATATTCTAATTGTTAATATCATAACAGACAGAGTACTAGTAACTGAAATTATAATAGATTATATACCAATAGCTAATATCATAACAGACAGAGTACTAGTAACTGAAATTATAATAGATTGTATACTAATAGCTAATATCATAACAGACAGAGTACTAGTAACTGAAATTATAATAGATTATATACTAATAGTTAATATCATAACAGACAGAGTACTAGTATCTGAAATTATAATAGATTATATACTAATAGTTAATATCATAACAGACAGAGTACTAGTAACTGAAATTATAATAGATTGTATACCAATTGTTAATATCATTACAGACAGAGTACTAGTAACTGAAATTATAATAGATTGTATACCAATTGTTAATATCATAACAGACAGAGTACTAGTAACTGAAATTATAATGGATTATATACTAATAGTTAATATCATAACAGACATAGTACTAGTGACTGAAATTATAATTGATTATATACTAATTGTTAATATCATAACAGACAGTGTACTAGTGACTGAAATTATAATAGATTATATACTAATAGTTAATATCATAACAGACAGAGTACTAGTAACTGAAATTATAATAGATTATATACCAATTGTTAATATCATAACAGACAGAGTACTGGTAACTGAAATTATAATAGATTATATACTAATAGTTAATATCATAACAGACAGAGTACTAGTAACTGAAATTATAATAGATTATATACTAATTGTTAATATCATAACAGACAGAGTACTGGTAACTGAAATTATAATAGATTATATACTAATTGTTAATATCATAACAGACAGTGTACTAGTAACTGAAATTATAATAGATTATATACCAATAGTTAATAACATAACAGATAGTGTACTAGTAACTGAAATTATAATAGATTATATACTAATAGTTAATAACATAACAGATAGTGTACTAGTAACTGAAATTATAATAGATTATATACCAATTGTTAATATCATAACAGACAGTGTACTAGTAACCAAAATTATGATCGATTATATTCTAATAGCTAATATCATAACAGACAGAGTACTAGTAACTGAAATTATAATAGATTGTATACTAATTGTTAATATCATAACAGACAGAGTACTAGTAACTGAAATTATAATAGGTTGTATACTAATTGTTAATATCATAACAGACAGTGTACTAGTAACTGAAATTATGATCGATTATATTCTAATTGTTAATATCATAACAGACAGAGTACTAGTAACTGAAATTATAATAGATTATATACTAATTGTTAATATCATAACAGACAGAGTACTGGTAACTGAAATTATAATAGATTATATACCAATTGTTAATATCATAACAGACAGAGTACTAGTAACTGAAATTATAATAGATTATATACTAATTGTTATTATCATAACAGACAGTGTACTAGTAACTGAAATTATAATAGATTGTATACCAATTGTTAATATCATAACAGACAGAGTACTGGTAACTGAAATTATAATAGATTATATACCAATTGTTAATATCATAACAGACAGAGTACTAGTAACTGAAATTATAATAGATTATATACCAATTGTTAATATCATAACAGACAGAGTACTGGTAACTGAAATTATAATAGATTATATACTAATAGTTAATATCATAACAGACAGAGTACTAGTAACTGAAATTATAATAGATTATATACCAATAGTTAATATCATAACAGACAGAGTACTAGTAACTGAAATTATAATAGATTATATACCAATAGTTAATATCATAACAGACAGAGTACTGGTAACTGAAATTATAATAGATTATATACCAATTGTTAATATCATAACAGACAGAGTACTGGTAACTGAAATTATAATAGATTATATACCAATAGTTAATATCATAACAGACAGAGTACTAGTAACTGAAATTATAATAGATTATATACTAATTGTTAATATCATAACAGACAGAGTACTGGTAACTGAAATTATAATAGATTATATACTAATTGTTAATATCATAACAGACAGAGTACTAGTATCTGAAATTATAATAGATTATATACTAATTGTTAATATCATAACAGACAGAGTACTAGTAACTGAAATTATAATTGATTATATACTAATAGTTAATATCATAACAGACAGTGTACTAGTAACTGAAATTATAATAGATTATATACTAATTGTTAATATCATAACAGACAGAGTACTAGTAACTGAAATTATAATAGATTGTATACCAATTGTTAATATCATAACAGACAGAGTACTGGTAACTGAAATTATAATAGATTATATACTAATAGTTAATATCATAACAGACAGAGTACTGGTAACTGAAATTATAATAGATTGTATACTAATTGTTAATATCATAACAGACAGAGTACTGGTAACTGAAATTATAATAGATTGTATACTAATTGTTAATATCATAACAGACAGAGTACTGGTAACTGAAATTATAATAGATTATATACTAATAGTTAATATCATAACAGACAGAGTACTGGTAACTGAAATTATAATAGATTGTATACTAATTGTTAATATCATAACAGACAGAGTACTAGTAACTGAAATTATAATAGATTGTATACTGATTGTTAATATCATAACAGACAGAGTACTAGTAACTGAAATTATAATAGATTGTATACTAATTGTTAATATCATAACAGACAGAGTACTGGTAACTGAAATTATAATAGATTATATACTAATAGTTAATATCATAACAGACAGAGTACTGGTAACTGAAATTATAATAGATTGTATACTAATTGTTAATATCATAACAGACAGAGTACTGGTAACTGAAATTATAATTGATTGTATACTAATTGTTAATATCATAACAGACAGAGTACTAGTAACTGAAATTATAATAGATTGTATACTAATTGTTAATATCATAACAGACAGAGTACTAGTAACTGAAATTATAATAGATTGTATACTAATTGTTAATATCATAACAGACAGAGTACTAGTAACTAAAATTATAATAGATTATATACTAATTGTTAATATCATAGCAGACAGAGTACTAGTAACTGAAATTATAATTGATTATATACTAATAGCTAATATCATAGCAGACAGAGTACTAGTAACTGAAATTATAATAGATTATATACTAATAGTTAATATCATAACAGACAGAGTACTAGTAACTGAAATTATAATAGATTGTATACTAATTGTTAATATCATAACAGACAGAGTACTAGTAACTGAAATTATAATAGATTATATACTAATAGTTAGTATCATAACAGACAGAGTACTAGTAACTGAAATTATAATAGATTGTATACTAATTGTTAATATCATAACAGACAGAGTACTAGTATCTGAAATTATAATAGATTATATACTAATTGTTAATATCATAACAGACAGAGTACTAGTAACTGAAATTATAATAGATTGTATACTAATTGTTAATATCATAACAGACAGAGTACTAGTAACTGAAATTATAATAGATTGTATACTAATTGTTAATATCATAACAGACAGAGTACTAGTATCTGAAATTATAATAGATTATATACTAATAGTTAATATCATAACAGACAGAGTACTAGTAACTGAAATTATAATAGATTGTATACTAATTGTTAATATCATAACAGACAGAGTACTAGTATCTGAAATTATAATAGATTATATACTAATAGTTAATATCATAACAGACAGAGTACTAGTAACTGAAATTATAATAGATTATATAATAATAGTTAATATCATAACAGACAGAGTACTAGTAACTGAAATTATAATAGATTATATACTAATTGTTAATATCATAACAGACAGAGTACTAGTAACTGAAATTATAATAGATTGTATACTAATTGTTAATATCATAACAGACAGAGTACTAGTAACTGAAATTATAATAGATTATATACTAATAGTTAACAACATAACAGATAGTGTACTAGTAACTGAAATTATAATAGGTTGCATACTAATAGTTAATATCAGAATCGTTGGTGTACTAGTAAATGAGACTATAATACATCTTGTATTTAATATCATAACAGATAGTGTACCAGCAACTAAGGTTATAACAGAACTTGTACTAATAGTTAAGAACTACTATAAATATTTGTTCTTGTAACAGGAACCTTTATAGATATTTTTTGGTTTGAATTTCGGGCAAAACGACACGAGGGCTATCTGCGCTAGCCGTCCTTAATTTAGCAGTGTAAGACTAAAGGGAATACAGCTAATCATCACTACCCACAACCAAATCTTGGGCTACTCTTTTACCAACGAATAGTGGGATTGACCGTCACATTATAAAGCCCCCACGGCTGAAAGAACAAGCATATTTGGTGCAAGAAGGGTTCGAACCCGAGACTCTCAGATTACGAGTCGAGTGCTTTAACCACCTGGCCATGGCGGGCCGAGGTATTTGTTCTAGTAAGAAGAACCACTATAGATATTTCTATTAGTACATGAACCACTAGATATTTGTACCAGTAATAAGAACCACTATAGATTTGTGTATTATTAAATGCAGTCACGGCAGGTTTTCATATATTAGTAATATAATAACATGTACAGAATTTGTTGTTTAAGTGGAAGTTTCAAGTCTCACTGCTGGTTCAGTGTTTACTTTTATAGACAAGTTTCAATGAACACGTCAATGCTCCCTCTGTAAGAAGTTAATGGTGATTAATTCGAATAGTATATTGAACTGACTCCATATGTTTCCGCCCATTCTTATCAAGAGTTATGAATATACGATATAAAAGATGCAAGGATATCTTCATTTACGGATTTTCTGTTGTGGCTAAGCAGTCAAATGTAATGTAAACACGCCGTCATCTAAATGAAGTGTTTTCCTGTATTATTTTAAATAATGTAAATGAACCAGTAAAGTGAACCTGTGGTATTATCACTCATCTAATGCTTTCCTCTGGTATTTCCTGTGGACACTTTTTAAAACTTGTAATATTTCATATTATAATGTGTTTATATAGAACATCTCCACATATTGTAGTTGTTTTTTCCTTTGCGCCTCTTTCTACAGCAACGATGCAGAAAATAGTTCGTCTAACTTATATATAAAAAAATGTAATATAAGCATGTACTTTGATAAGAACTGAGATTTTCTTCCGCTAGAAGCCTTCCAATAATAACTATGTAGTGTAGCTAAAGAACATTTCGCGTTTCAGAATACAAAATTTTAACTCAGCATAGCAGATAAAATTATTGGGATGTCGTCAACGACGAAATATTTTAAAAGAACATCGAACAGAATGAAAATAACTAACTTGAAAATAAACAGAAGTCAGACATAAAGTCACAAGTCTGATATAATGGAGAAATTGGTCTACACTTTTTGCTGTCTGTGTCTTTATGGTTTGTTTGTTTCCATTTCTGCAGTATTTCTGAGAAAACAAACCTTTCTTAAGAAAATGAAAACAGAATGAAGTGATAATAAGGTAAAATATAATGCATTAGCAAGCTTTAAATTGTTAATGTAACAATAAAATAGATATATATATATAATTTTTTTAAAACTACTTTTAACTTATAACAATGTTTGGGTAATAATAACAACAGAATACTGATAATAGTGAGAGTAAACTCTTATGGTAAGAAATTACTTTTAAGTCATTTAAGTTGCCTTCGATCTGGAAAAAAAAAACAAAAAAAACATTTACGCCAAACATAAAGCATAGTACACATGTGATTTCCTATTTATTTTCTTTCAGTTCACTGTAAGGTTCTATTTATTCTAGGTTCATGGGTTCGTCTGGAACAGAGACAAGAAATCCACGTGATTAATTTTAGTTGTGAAAAACAAACGCTTTGTTTAGTATTGTTCTCTGTGTGCGTCCGTATAAATGGAATGTATTCCAAACACCAGTGTTCGCGTTCACTGAAATGACATATTTTAAGGGCACGTCAGCGCGGACGATGCTAATGTAGATAGCGGTAGTCTATATCAAAGACTTATCAGCTGATGAAAGATGTCATTACAGTTCGTGTCAGCTTCTGCAAATCCTTTCGGCGAAAGGACACGTCAACTAAACCAAGTATATATTTGTTATTTCCTTCCCGCTCTTTGGCCCTCGGGCTGTCAGTATCCTGTTTTATTTTTTTGTTCATTAATAAAAGCTATTCCTAAGGTTAATCGGCAATTCCAAGAGTACTTGCTGCAAAATTACCGCCGCTGAATGACAAATGACAATTATATAACGTAAAAGTAATGGTGAATTATAACCGACTGACATACTTATATAACACAATCATAAAGAAATAAACATTTTATGAGATGAGTAAATAACATTGAAAAAAAAAGTCCGTCCACACTTTGAGCTGGGAAGTAACGAGACACAAACATCTATATCAAACAGAAATAATCAACTGTGATGCTATAGATGTATAAAATAAAAACAGACTCGAAACTGAAAACATATAATAGATTAAAGTTTGTTTGTTTGTTTTTCATTTCGCGCAAAGCTACACGAGGGGTGTCTGCGTTAGCCGTCCCTAATTTAGCAGTGTTAGACTAGAGGGAAGGCAGCTAGTCATCACCACTCACCGCCAACTCTTGGGCTACTCTTTTACTAACGAATGGTGGGATTGACCCCTCACATTGTAAAGCACTCACGGCTAAAAGGACGCCCATGTTTGGTGTGATGGGGATTTGAACCCGCGACCATCAGATTACGAGTCGAGTGCTTTAACCATTTGGCCATGCCGGGTCAATAGATTAAGAAAAGAGAGAAAAAAAACCCTCTTACTTCGAATGTTTTTAATACTAGATTATATATATGGGATTAAATACATGTATTAGAGGTACTTACACAACTGTACATACATGTATCCAAACATCCTTACACGACTGTCTGTAGACGCGTCCAAATACATGTACAAAGGTGTGTTTAGAGTATTGTACATAGATGTATCTACACAACAATACTTGGTATATTTAAATACATGTATGTAGATGCGCTTACACTTCTGTTATTTAAGTAATAATTGTACTTAAACAAATATGTATAGTTGTACTTAAATACATATGTGTATATGTTTCAAACCGTATACGGACGTGCTTAAATACATGTATATATATTTTTTCACACAACAGTACGTAGATGTGTTAAACACATGTACTTACAAACCCGCGTGTGTCTACTCCTACAGAAAAAGTGAGATTAAAAGAGAAACGTGGTTATGTCTATAAAGGTGTTTTACAACTTCTACATATTGTTGCTATTGTTGAATACAATGCAGAAACACACGTCGATAAAAGGGCTTAATTTTACGACCAAAATAGTCTTCGTCCTTAGTTTCCTGTAAAAAGTTTCATACACTTCACATGTTTAACAGGAAGAACACGCAACACAAAACACGAAGTTCCTATTCAGAAGAGCTCTTCTTCTGCTTTGGTTTTCCTTTCTTTTAGTCCCAACAAAGTATTTTCCATAGCGTTACTACACTATGGTTAGGCAGTGAACATAACTGAAACAATTAACTACAGTTCGAGAATTCGATCGAAATTAGCTTTCGATTAGCTTTTAACTTACCATTCCATTCGTCCGCCAATATTTGTAGTGACAAAGAAAGTCCTCAGTATGAGACCCATAATGGCGTGCGGATGAAGACTTTGTATCCTGAGACATGTTCTAGAAAGATTTATGCAAAGACGAGCATTTCTAGTCCTGTTTATATTACAAAGTTTCATAATAAATAGAATAGCAAGTTTAATTTCGTTTCATTAAAATATATTTGCATATATTACAGTGCTTTGTTAAGTGATGTTATAATACCATGAATCAATGATGCATATGCATATGTTGCTATAATTTCAATATATAACGTAATAAATATTTGTATTTTAACCTTTGATGTTATCTACAGTCCTACACGTACGAGTGCATATTTATTTATTTACGTAAACGTACATTAGGTACATGTATTAAAGAGATACCGGTTTAATAACCTTCTTTTTCTAAGCGAAGCCTCTAAGTTTATGTGAAAAAAAAAAACCAGTTATGTTTTTACAAGTTCTTTCAATTTAACCGTTCCCAGAATGTCATGAAAATATTTATGTAAGGGGACACGTGGCGCATGAATTTGTGGTTATGTTTTTAATGGCCTCGTCTGTTTATTTTTATTCGTCGATATAAGCCCCCCCCCCCTCCATAGGCTCAGCGGTATGTCTGCGAAGTCACACCGATAAAAACCGGGTTTCGATACCCGTGTAGTTTTGTACTTAATTCTAAGCAAACAAACAAAATCGTCCTTATAAACAATTGAAAAACAAAGCTTTCTACGAATTACTTGATCAGCAAAATAGTTCAGTTAGTTACTACTGTTTTAACGCATTAAGTTAGTAAGAAACAAAAAAATAAGTTTTCCGTTTTTATATTTTTAAGTGTCTTTTAATAACTTACATACGTATAATAGTTGTATCCTATGAAACCTAGCCAACTATAGAAAATAAACAGCATTTTACCGTGTTTATATAACCGATTTCGATAACACAACTATCTTATTTTAAAAAGGAAAACAAGTATCATACTAAAGCTTCCAGGTGTTTCAACGGAAAGCCAGTGGGATCACAACTCTAAAAATCGGGTTTTAGTACACGTGATAAGAAGAGCACATATCACCCCTGAGAGGCTTTATATAAAAAACAACGTACAGATTAATACGGAAACTTGTCCTAAATTATTTAAACAAATACATCCTTTCCATTCCGTAGTGTTAATATTAAATGAACTACACTCGTCTAAAACAGTTTTGGCCCGGCACGACCAAGCCTATTAAGGCGTGCGACTCGTAATCTGAGGGTTGCAGGTTCGCATCCCCGTCGCGCCAAACATGCTCGTTCTTTCCTCCGTGGGGGCGTTATTATGTGACGGTCAATCCCACTATTCGTTGGTAAAAGAGTAGCCCAAGAGTTGGCGGTGGGTGGTAATGACTAGCTGCCTTCCCTCAAGTCTTACACTGCTAAATTAGGGACAGCTAGCACAGATAGCCCTCGAATAGCTTTGCGCGAAATTCAAAATAAAGAAACAATACTTTCCATTACACATTATACATTACTATCTATAATGGCCCGGCATGACCAGATGGATAAGACACTCTACTCGTAATTTGAAGGTCGAGTGTTCGAATCCCCGTCACACCAAACATGCTCGCTCTTTCAGCTATGGGGCGTTATAATGTGTCGGTCAATCCTAATATTTATTGGTAAAATAGTATCCCAAGAGTTGGCGGTCAGTCGTGATGACTAGCTGCCTTTTCTTTAGTCTTACACTGCAAAATTAGGGACAGCTAGCGCAGGTAGACCTCGTGTAGCTTTGCGCGAAGTTCAAAACAAACCAAACTAACTATAATTTCAGAAACGCTTGTGTAGCAGGCGACGAGAATCTGCACACTTTCTTTTCATCAAGGAATCGAGCTCATCCAAAGATGAACTGCAAATTAGAGATATGATTATCCTTGAATTGCATAGCTTTAATTTTAATTAACCTAATGATAATCAGTAATAAACAAATTTTTCTATAGTTACGTTATATTTACTGAAATTTATAGAATTATAAATAATCAAATCATTGTAGATATTTGACACATTACACTTCGTTTAATTTTTTTTTTTCATTTGTTATATTTTCTTTATTAATATATAAGCAACTGGGAAACAATTCCAAGAATTTTGTCACATGGTTGCCATATCACAATCTATTTATCTACCAAGTGTATGTCTTTACTAATTAATTATTTGTTCCATATTTCTTTTATTCCTAAATTAGAGGACGTGTAAGTAGATAAAAGATGTATCATATGTCTTATTCAAAATGAAACCAAACGTTTTCAGGTATTTATTTGAACAATTCAGGCTGTAATAAAATTTAAAGGTTGTTTGTTTTGAAATTCGCGCAAAGCTACTAGAGGGCTATCTGCGCTAGCCGTCCCTAATTTTGCAGTGTAAGACTTCAGGGAAGTCAGCTAGGCATCACCACTCACCGCGAACTCTTGAGCTACTCTTTTACCAACGAATAGTGGGATTGACCGTGATATTATAACGCCCTTACGGCTGAAAAAGCGAGCGTGTTTGGTGTGACGGGGTATTCGAACCCGCGACCGTTAAATTACGAGTCGAGTGCCTTAACCACTTGGCCATGCCGGGCCAAAATGTTTGTTTTTTTTTAGTAATTACTTTCTGTTTACTACTCGAGCTTTCAGGTAGGTTTTAAGAGAATAACTCGGGCACAATACACTCAAGAGATCTTCAAATGGTATATTCGATAAAAGAACATATGGAAAAGAAAGGACAATAAAAACGTATCGTAATACACATAGGGGTATTAATACAGAAGCATTAATCTCGCTTTGTTATCGTATATAACAAACTATTGATATCAGTTATAAAGAACTCAGTTTTCTTGATGATAGTGTGTTTATGTTTCTAACTGTAGCTTTCAAGTAAACACATCAACTTTCTGTCATCGAAATACATCTGTTTACTCGTTGAAATCTTTGAAAGGTACTATTATAACCCACTTTGGAACAATCAAAAATCTTGCTATTAAGCTGAGTAAAATGGCTCTTAAGAAGAAGATGACCGCACTAACGTTACATCTTGAATTGTCCCTTTAGGCCATCGATAAGTATGGGGTTTGATTTGCTTTGAATTTCGCACAAAGATACTCAAGGACTATCTGCGCCAGTTATCCCTAACTTAACAGTGGTAGACGACAGAAAAGGCAGCTAGTTAACACCACCCACAGCCAGCCCTTGGGCTACTCTTTGTCAACGAACAGCTGGACTGACCGTCATGTTACAAGGATTTCACGGCTGAAAGGGTGGGCAGGTTCGGTGAAGGCGATTCGAACCTGCGACCCGCAGATTGTGAGTCGAGCGTCTTAGCATTAGACCATGCCAAGTGAGTATAAAGGCTAAAATCGGGTTTCAGTACCTTAGTTTGGCAATACACAGATAGTCTGTTGCGTAGTTTTGTGTTTAACAACAAAATAGAGAAATGTGAAAATGTAACAAATAGAACTACGTGCTTGGTGTTCGTTAAATTTTGCAAAAAAAATATTAAATATTAAATAACTCTGTCTTCTCTGGAGTCAATACAAAATATCTTATGAAGACTTCAAAATAATCAGGTGAAAAACTATCGATAATAGATTTTCTGGACAATGGAAGAAAGATCAGAAGGCTTATTATTAATATGATATAGATCTATTGATATAGATGTGCTTTATCCTAAGAAAGTTCTTCTCCGGTACTGGCCGAGAGAAATAGAAAATAAAGATTAAGTCCTACAAAGAATATAACATATTTTAATCAGTAATATATGTATACATAGATAGAAAAATTCATTTATCTCTACGCTTGATTAAGTTAGATCCTAGATTTTACAGAAACAGATGACCGAAAATGAACCCGATTAACTTTAAGTTTCAAAGAAAATAAAAACAAGGAAAATCTTAAGAGGGATCATTTGGAATGATCAAGAACCTTATTTTAGTGTTTAGTTTCTTATTAATCTCATTAAAAAAAAAGCTTTTAACTTCCTACTTTAGATCAGTAGAACATCGAAAATCAGACTCTGATTTACTTTAGAATTTCTATAAATATACAGGATAAATTAAACAAGGTACGTTGTTGTCCTTATGTTCTATTTGTTAGGAAACTCACAAACAAATGTGATGTTGTACTTTTTCCAAACAATCAGTTGCAAATGACAGAGCAACGTAAACATTATTGTTTCTAGTTTTTTTCTTTGTGAAATAACATGCCCACACGAATTATGGGAACCACATAACGTGCAATCAACAGCACTAAAACATTTCAGATCAGTCTCGTAGGTCAAATGTTTAGTGTCGCCATTTTGAACTGTTTACCCAAGAACAGTCAACTTAACACAGGTTATAAAAATGTAGTGTATTCCGCAGGTACCTTGCCTTTGATCTAGGCTTTCTTTGTCAAAGGGATTTAGAGTCCCAAAAAAAAATTCACTTTTCACGTGAAAGAAATTCTTCGAGAACTCTATAATCGGTACAGCGTATTAGATAGTGTTATGTTTATTTAAAAATATTTTGTTACCTATTACAGGTTTTAAAGTAAAATTTATAAATTAAATTCTGCTCACTAACAAACTGAAACAAAAGTTTAATCGAATCACCTTTATTGCCAGCTTATCACCAAATATACAAGGTTATTAGCCCTAAAAATTACCCTAGCACAGTAGTATGTCTGCGGACTTATACTGCTAGGAACCGGGTTCCGATACCTGTGGTAAACAGAGCACACATAAGCCTTTTATGCAGCTTTCTGCTTAATAACAAACAAACGTATGTCAAATTCGTAACTTTTGACAAAAAATAAAGTGTTAATATACACTTTAGGCCCGGCAGGACAAGACGGTTAAGGCGCTTGGCTCGTAACCGTAGGGTCGCGGGTTCGAATCCACGTCACACCAAACATGTTTGCCCTTTCAGCCGTGGGGGCGTTATAATGTTACAGTCAATCCCACTATTCGTTAGTAAAAAGAGTAACCGAAGAGTTTGCGATGGGTGATGATGAATTGCGGCCTTCTTACACTGCTAAATTAGGGACGGCTAGCGCAGATAACCCTTGTGTAGCATTACGCAAAATTCAAAACAAATGAAAACCTAAAAATTTACACAGTGATGAACCTTTTAAATCCTACCGCGATGCCAAAGCTTAAAGAAAAACAAATAATTAGCCTATTTAAGTAGATTAAGTTTGTTTGTTTGTTTTTTGGAATTTCGCACAAAGCTACACGAGGGCTATCTGTGCTAGTCGTCCCTAATTTAGCAGTGTAAGACTAGAGGAAGGGCAGCTAGTCATCATCACCCACCGCCAACTCTTGGGCTACTCTTTTACCAACGAATAGTGGGATTGACCGTCACATTATACACCCCCACGGCTGGGAGGGCGAGCATGTTTGGCGCGACCGGGATGCGAACCCGCGACCCTCAGATTACGAGTCGCACGCCTTAACACGCTTGGCCATGCCGGGCCTTAAGTAGATTAAGAAAACATAATAATATTTCTATTCTTACAGAAGTTAAAAACAAATATAATATGTAAATTTCTGTGTAAATTTTGGTTCATTGTGGTGAATGAAGAAGAACACATAGCATCATATATATATATATAAAACCAGTATATGATCTTTACATACAGTGAGAAACACATACAATAGTAGACAACAGACGAACAACTCTGACGTACCTAAATATATAATTACACAGTATGAATTTATAAACTATAATAACTAACGAGTTTTGTATGTGATTTTGATGTTGCTAACCTTAATTCCAAGTAAATAAAATATCCTGTGTTTACATTTTATTTTTTATCAGGTTGTGAAAACATAAGTCGCTACAATAGTTCAGAAATGAACGTTCAGGTTTCATCCAACCTGAATTAAACCAAGATTCAACCTAGGCCTTCTTACTTCAAATTTGGTTCTAATATTTTGGCCCCCAAGTGGCACAGCGGTATGTTTGCGGGACTTACAACACTAGAAATTGGGTTTCCATACCCGTGGTGAGCAGAGTACAAATACCCCATTGTGTAGATTTGTGTTTAACTACAAGCAAAACAATTTAAGTTCAGCCAAAAATTAAAACCGAATACCATATTTTCTGTAAGAAGAGTTAGAAAATCGACTGCTAGATGTTACAACAAAGAGCAATTTTCAAGATACTCGCAGAAGAGCTGAAAAAAAACATATCCAGTCTTCGGATATTTTTCCAGAATTGATTGAAAATGATTACATATACTTTTTTTTTTCTCTGTTGGAATAAATAAAGCTTCACCAAGTAAAATAGACACCAGAGGAAGATTACATTTACAAAATATCTTCCCAGATAAAATGTTCAAAGGAAAAACAAAACAAATCAAAGCTCGCCTATTTCTCTTTCGATGTCTTTATCATAAGTGAGAAACAGATGTTCTTGACTTTAACTTTAAGACTCATTTCTCTTTACGGTATTTACTCACAGATAGAGAGTTGCTACTTCTGCAAAACACATTAGCTTGGTTAAAGAATTTTCTTTTTAAATATTGGTTAAATTTCTTCAAACTGAAAAACGCGTCAAATAATTTGAAAATTAATACACTGCTAGTGGACTAAAAGATGTGCGAAAGTAATGCAACGAAAAACATATATCTATATATATACATATTTCCATGTATGTGTACTAACATATCGCTGCTTGCCAAAGCATAAAATAAATTAAAATTTGAGTTATTATAAAGTACAAGAACACTGTTAGAACTTTCACCGTCAAAGAGAAGGCAGTAAACTCCTAAAATACGTGGGCTGAACTATACATCAACTTTACGCTGGCTACAGAAATGTTCAAAGTACGTCAAATACCTCAGGCATGTCGAAGTGTGTTCATATTACGCTTAAGCAAACAGTTATATCAAATATAAGTAAAATAAAATACCAAACATACACCATGCAAACAAATGCATTTACAACCTTAAAATGTGAGATGCAAATGAACATATATTCTTCCAAACTAAAAACTAAGTCCCATCACGTATGGGTTACTGTATGATGCATCTGCACATAACGTATGGTTTACCCATCACGTATGGGTTACTGTATGATGCATCTGCCTGTTTGTCCTATAATTTTTCCACGTTTTTGCTCCTTCCCTCAAATATTGGCTTTTTGTTTTTCTTATGATGAATAGTATCAAGGACGGTTTTACTTGTGTTCAGAAAATTCTGGATAGTTTGGAAGAAGTTCTGCACTTGAATTTTCTATAAAATTTTATTGACAAATTGACTACCAAACTTACCTATCCACAAAATGTGAGGATACTATGTAGTATAATTTTCAGGTTCCTGGGTTTCTTTATAGTGCGAACTACTTTTCTATGGATATTCAAACTTGTTATTCATATATATATATATAACTTTGTTTCTTGTTATTAAGCACAAAGCTTCACAAAGGGCTCTCTCGGGTATGGAAATTGGGTTTTTTGCATTATGAGCTTTCAGACTTAACGCCGAGCCAATAGGGGATATATTTTTATAAGTTGGTATAACAGGATATTATTTTTGAATTGATACAATTTTAATCAGGAATTCGTTGTTAATTAGTTAAAACTAATTTATTTATTTAAGAAAATAAAAGACGAAAATTAATTTACGTTAAAACTTAGGGTGATTGTTGCTCATAAATAATAAACCTGTGTATAACGTTTTAAATATAAAGATCAACAAGTCTAGTGATAGTCATAGCTTAAACAAATTTTGGGTGGAATTGATAGTATCAGAACTATATTTTAACATTGTTTGTCACGTGGACATTTTGATACCATAGCAAAGAGTCCTTTGCAGTTCTTTCCGACGCAAAATACTCATTCGCCCTAATCATAAAGATGTCTTCAAATAAAAGACACACAAACGTGGATCATCTTGGGGTACCAGGACAGAGCTCGCCCGTTTCTCTTTCGATGTCTTGATCATAAGTGAGAAACATGTTCTTGACTTTAACTTTAACACTCGTTTCTCTTTTATGGTTTTTACTCACAGATAGAGAGTTGCTACTTCACAAAACACATAAGCTTGGCTAAAGAATTTTCTTTTTAAATATTGGTTAAATTTCTTCAAACTGAAAAACGCGTCAAATAATTTGAAAATTAATACACTGCTAGTGGACTAAAAGATGTGCGAAAGTAATGCAACGAAAAACATATATCTATATATATACATATTTCCATGTATGTGTACTAACATATCGCTGCTTGCCAAAGCATAAAAATAAATTAAAAATTTGAGTTATTATAAAGTACAAGAACACTGTTAGAACTTTCACCGTCAAAGAGAAGGCAGTAAACTCCTAAAATACGTGGGCTGAACTATACATCAACTTTACGCTGGCTACAGAAATGTTCAAAGTACGTCAAATACCTCAGGCATGTCGAAGTGTGTTCATATTACGCTTAAGCAAACAGTTATATCAAATATAAGTAAAATAAAATACCAAACATACACCATGCAAACAAATGCATTTACAACCTTAAAATGTGAGATGCAAATGAACATATATTCTTCCAAACTAAAAACTAAGTCCCATCACGTATGGGTTACTGTATGATGCATCTGCACATAACGTATGGTTTACCCATCACGTATGGGTTACTGTATGATGCATCTGCCTGTTTGTCCTATAATTTTTCCACGTTTTTGCTCCTTCCCTCAAATATTGGCTTTTGGTTTTTCTTATGATGAATAGTATCAAGGACGGTTTTACTTGTGTTCAGAAAATTCTGGATAGTTTGGAAGAAGTTCTGCACTTGAATTTTCTATAAAATTTTATTGACAAATTGACTACCAAACTTACCTATCCACAAAAATGTGAGGATACTATGTAGTATAATTTTCAGGTTCCTGGGTTTCTTTATAGTGCGAACTACTTTTCTATGGATATTCAAACTTGTTATTCATATATATATATATAACTTTGTTTCTTGTTATTACACAAAGCTTCACAAAGGGCTCTCTCGGTATGGAAATTGGGTTTTTTGCATTATGAGCTTTCAGACTTAACGCCGAGCCAATAGGGGATATATTTTTATAAGTTGGTATAACAGGATATTATTTTTGAATTGATACAATTTTAATCAGGAATTCGTTGTTAATTAGTTAAAACTAATTTATTTATTTAAGAAAATAAAAGACGAAAATTAATTTACGTTAAAACTTAGGGTGATTGTTGCTCATAAATAATAAACCTGTGTATAACGTTTTAAATATAAAGATCAACAAGTCTAGTGATAGTCATAGCTTAAACAAATTTTGGGTGGAATTGATAGTATCAGAACTATATTTTAACATTGTTTGTCACGTGGACATTTTGATACCATAGCAAAGAGTCCTTTGCAGTTCTTTCCGACGCAAAATACTCATTCGCCCTAATCATAAAGATGTCTTCAAATAAAAGACACACAAACGTGGATCATCTTGGGGTACCAGGACAGAGCTCGCCCGTTTCTCTTTCGATGTCTTGATCATAAGTGAGAAACATGTTCTTGACTTTAACTTTAACACTCGTTTCTCTTTTATGGTTTTTACTCACAGATAGAGAGTTGCTACTTCACAAAACACATAAGCTTGGCTAAAGAATTTTCTTTTTAAACGTTAGTTAAATTTCTTCAATTTGAAAAACCGACCAACAACAAATCGTATCCTGGCCTTGGTAAGCAAAGTGTAGCTTCCTGTAACAAGTTAGAATTAACAAACACAAAGATGATTGACAAAAACCATCCACGTATCTCAAGCAACAGTATACAATATAATCCATAAGTATGTCTATCTGTAAATCGACACGAATGACGTATAGGCAAATAGCTTCCACTATGTTTCCTTTCAATCGTCCTATACCTCAAGTCGATGGAGAATGAAATGAGTATTCAAGAATTTCTATGCAATCGATCATTTGAACTAGAGTCCAGAGAAACGCCGTCCTCCAACACTAAATGGATTGTGAAAAGCAGAAGTTAGTATTCGTGTGTTTTTTATTATGACAAGTCTTACGGTAAATTATTTTGCAGTGAAACTCTACACTACAGGGCTAATGTTGAGCACTCGGTTGCCAGACATATCACGGCCGGACGTGGTGATCACAACTGGAACAACATAATAGAGCTCCAAAACGGCTTTAATAAACCGTACTAAGTCAGCGTATTTTGTAGGTATCCCTTACAAAATACGTATTATTTGCAAATAAAATATTTGGTGCAGTTTTCACACTGATGTAATAATCATGCCCTGCTTGTACAAACGCTTTCAAAAATTCGTGGTCCACATCTTTACACAAAAGCGTTACAACTGTTTTTTGTTTCCCTATTACATATTTATATCCTCAGTGACGTACATATATATATATATATATATATATATGAGAATTACTTCCCGTGCAACTTTTCTTTCATGTTAATAAAGCCCGGCATGGTCAGGTGGTTAAAGCACTCGACTCATAATCTGAGGGTCGCGGGTCCGAATCCTGTCACACCAAATGTGCTCGCCCCTTCAGCCATGGGGGCAATATAATGTCACGGTCAATCCCACTATTCGTTGGTAAAAGAGTAGTCCAAAAGTTGGCGGTGGGTGGTGATGATTAGCTGCCTTCCCTCTCGTCTTACATTGCAAAATTAGGGACGGCTAGCGCAGATAGCCCTCGAGTAGCTTTGCGCGAAATTGAAAACCAAACATAAACAAGCATGTCAATAAATACAAATGGAAATAACAGTCCGTTTTATCTGAATGTCTTACACGAAAATCCATTGTGTTAATCACTAGGATTGACAAGAAATATCCAAAGGAATTCACAACAAAAACATGGAAATGCAATGAAACATATAAAACAAGGCATTGCAACAGAGAATAGGTAAAACGTATGCTTTATAAGCGCAGCAACAGGAAGTGAAAAGTAGGCTTAATTTACCGCAGAACGTGTAGCACGTTGAAGATTCGCATCTTATAGTAGGCCTAACCTCAAATATAAACTGTGATTAAGTTAAGCCTAGCTAACTTCACCTTACATAATTAAACGTAATTCCTTCCCATATGCCATATTAACAATGTTTTGTATCTTCAGCAAAGAATACGATTTAGCTACGCTATGTTGGTACTTCTTTCTTGTTTAATAACACTTGAACTAAATGCGCTTTACAATCACTGTGCTTGTTTTGACGTTTCTGAGCCATGTCCGTACCGAAAAGTTACCGATATTTATGTCAAAATTAATCATAACCATTGACAGCGTATAGCATCAAAATAAATATAAAAGGAAAAACATAAGAATTGAATAACTTAAAGGTAACAAAATATACTTAAAGTTGTATATTATGCATTATAGTAATAAATCGTTCTTAAAAGAAGTTGTTAGTTTGTTTGTTTGTTTTGAATTTCGCGCAAAACTACACGAGGACCATCTGCGCTAGCCGTCCCTAATTTAGCAGTGTAAGACTAGAGGGAAGGCAGCTAGTTATCACCACCCACCGCCAACTCTTGGGCTATTCTTTTACCAACGAATAGTGGGATTGACCGTCATATTATAACGCTCCCACGGCTGAAAGGACCAGCATGTTTGGTGGGATTTGAACCCGCGACCCTCAGATTACGAGTCGAGCGCCTCAAACACCTGGTCATGCCGGACGGGTTGCATTGGAAACAGTTCTTTTATGTTGTTGGTCAGTTTTGATTAAGAGATATTTTGCTTAACTGTTTATCACCTTAATGATTCAAAAATCGTGCCTAAAACAGAAAGCCATCATTGAATGCATATTGTAACAGAAAATAATGGTTGTGTTGGACGTCATAAACAAGATAAAATTTGTGGTTGTGGTGAACATTGTAAACATATTATTTGGTTGTGTGTGTGTTTTTCTTATAACAAAGATAGATAGGGCTATCTGCTATCTTCACCGGGGGGGGGGAATCGAACTCCTTATTTTTGCATCGTAAATCCGTAAACTTCCCGCTGTACCAGCGAAGGACGGTTGCGTAGGACATAAATAAGAAATATAGTGTAGTTGTGTTTTATGTTTGTAACTGGTCACGCTAACTCGTGGTTTGAAATGAGAAGTTTGGCGTAAATGTCACATTTGTTATACAGGAATCGAAGCTTGGCTGGTTTGTTCTGAATTTCGCGCAAAGCTACTCGAGAGCTATCTGCGCTGGCCGTCCCTAATTTAGCAGTGTAAGATTAGAGGGAAATCAGTTAATCATCACCACCCACCGCCAACTCTTGGGCTACTCTTTTACCAACGAATAATGGGATTGAGCGACACATTATAACGACCCCACGGCTGGAAGGGCGAGCATGTTTGATGTGACGGAGATTCGAACCCATGACCCTCGGATAACGAGTCGAGTGCCTTAACCTTCTGGCCATGTCCAGCCGAATCGAAGCTTAATGACGAATAAAAATGAGATAGAAACAGAAAGAGAAATTTGACTACAACAAACATTTAATTTTTGATCGTTTCGGGACGTTTCGGGATATACATATTCTATTTTCAGTAGGCTATATTAAATAAAGTAAAATGATTAACTTTTAATTAAAGAGAGACTGTAAACTATAAATGAACTCCCAACCCTAAATAACAGTATAACCCCACTTCAGTTAAACTTGTTTTAAATATCGTATGACTGAACGTTTCTCAACATGTGGGACTCACCTCAGGGATGGTTATAGAGGGGGATGGGGGGAGCATCCCCCCACTGGCCATACCAAAATTGTGTAGATTAATGGGAAATCAGAAATATAAAGTACTGATCATCTCAATTAGAATATTTGTGATTACGTAGACCACTGAGTGGGATTTCCTCAGGAACAAGGAGCTACTGTCTGGCCAGTACTAAATTGACCTCAGACCTAGTGACTTTATATTATTGGCTACATCAACCCACTAGGCCGACAGTTTCTTTCTCTCAGAAATGTTTTGGAATAAATGAGAGTACATGATCATATGTACTGTGGTGTTAAAGAGTTCATGTTAATATGTTGTGTACATGATTCGATATACTGCTATAGGACTAAGTACTGTATGTTTACTCGATATACTGCTATAGGCTTAAGTACTGTATGTTTACTTGATATACTGCTATAGGCCTAAGTACTGTATGTTTACTCGATATACTGCTATAGGCCTAAGTACTGTATGTTTACTCGATATACTGCTATAGGCCTAAGTACTGTATGTTTACTCGATATACTGCTATAGGCCTAAGTACTGTATGTTTACTCGACATACTGCTATAGGCCTAAGTACTGTATGTTTACTTGATATACTGCTATAGGCCTAAGTACTGTATGTTTACTCGATATACTGCTATAGGCCTAAGTACTGTATGTTTACTTGATATACTGCTATAGGCCTAAGTACTGTATGTTTACTTGATATACTGCTATAAACCTAAGTACTGTATGTTTACTTGTAACATGTTATTTAGGAATATATGAAAGTTCATTGTCACATGCACTATGTTGTGTGATTCAGTATAGTGCTGCAGGATTACTTGTAATTTGATATTTTAGAATAAAATCAATAAATAAGAGTTCATAGTCACATATGTTTCTTTTCTTTGTTTCTAAATTAATTCCATGAAATTTATATTGCAGTTACAAGGAAAAGTTTACTTGGGGTCGGGTTTAAGTCACTGTTACTTAGTCGATCATACCTCCCCGCCAAAAAATCCTGTATCCACTCCTAACTCGCCTCCAAGGGTGAGGGGGTTTATAATATAGTCAGTTGTGCGATATGGCAAAATTAAAAATTTTAATAGAAATAATAAATCGTTACTATAACGCATATAGCATTTTAATATGCATTCGCGTATTATATCTCTCACTTAACAAGGGACGAGTGTAAGAAACAAAACAAAAAGAAAACATTTATAAAATGGGCGTGAACAACAATAGTTTGAGAAATGGCGTCTCACGTGATTACAACTCAGTTTTGTAATTATACGTTGCTTTCTACACCTGTCCTAAAATTTTTACATTTTTTTATTATTTTTTGTACATTTTCCTGGCTTTATAAAATGCCTAGTGAGTAATACAGCAGAACAATGTATAAGACGTTGTTTATGTAATGACAAGCAACATATTAAAGAGAAACTGGTGACATTTTAAGGATTCATAAGCCGAACTACATAATTTTTGTAAAATATGTATAGTTTGGAAAAACCAGAAATAGTTTAATTCAGCCATTGCATAAAATTTGAAATCAGTCAGGCTTACAAGCAATAAAACATGTGTTCTTCAGTATGTTAGGAACATAACTGATTCAGGCTTACAAGCAATAAAACATGTGTTCTTCAGTATGTTAGGAACATAACTGATTCAGGCTTACAAGCAATAAAACATGTGTTCTTCAGTATGTTAGGAACATAACTGATTCAGGCGTACCAGCAATAAAACATGTGTTCTTCAGTATGTTAGGAACATTAAAACATGATTTTGACCAAGAAAAAGAAATCCATGAAACATTTTCTGTTGCTTTTTTCACCAGAGTTAGCTTAAACCCACACTTGGCACAGAGGTATGTCTGCAAACTCACATCGCTAGAAACCGGGTTTAGATACCTATGTTGGGGAGAGCATAGATATCCCTTTGTGTAGCGTTGTGCTTAATTCTAAACAACCAGTCAATAGACCTACACTTATAAATTCAGAAACTTATATCCTATAACAACAAACAAAAACGTCCGCTGTTAAAGGAAGTGCTTTGACCAGCATTTTAGAAGATTAAAGAGACTTAAGTGGCTTAATTCGAATCTTGAAACTGGAATTTGATCCAATAAAGCTAGAGTACTTACGTATATCGTCATAGACTCTGCGTCTTTGATATAATCTTTCACTATACTTTTTGTCTTCAGGATGATTCCACATGATGCACAGTTAGCAAAACAATTATAAAAATACTCAGAAGTAGCAATAAAAAATAAGGAAAAAACAAACATAAGTAATTGTTTAGACATCGCAGAATTACATAAATAATTACTTTCTGCCTTGGAAGTGAGGTTGTCAGAGTTTATTAGCTGTCTTTTTAGTTCTTATTTATTGTTATTTTTTGTATCTAAAAAGTTAGGAAAAAATGATACTATTGTACTTGTTAAACTGCGGGTTGACAACAATGATAACAATATATGTTCTCATTCAGATTATGGAAAGACTTGTAGACCGTTATCAGCCCTAAATTCGTTAAAAGATTAAAAAGGTTTGAAAAGCTTTAAGATAAAAAACGCTTTACACATTCACTTCATTATATTTTTCTGTTACAGACCTTATAACACCCAGCATAGCCGGGAAATTAAGGCACTCGACTCGTAATCCGAGGGTCGTGGGCTCGAATCCCCGTCACACCAAACAGGCTCGCCCTTTCAGCCGTAGTGCATTACGATTAATTATACATCGAATACAAGACCATTGCTGGTACTGAAATAATGTTTCCCATCAGTGGCAAACCATAGATAAAATACTGTAGAAGTTTTCCACCTATAATAATGAACCTGTAGTGAACGTATCTACAGAACCAAATAAAAAATGTCGAACTTCTTATACAAAGAGAATAAAATATTTAATACCACACAACATTATTATGATAATTGAAAGAACACTTTATAGAACCGATAATCAGTTACAGTTATGAACTGTTTAAACAAAACAGAATTAATTTGGACAGTTAACTTAACATTCTTCATTGGCTCGGCATGGCAAGGTGGGTTAAGGCGTTCGACTCGTAATCTAAGGGTCGCGGGTTCGAATCCCCGTCACACCAAACATGCTCGCCCTTTCAGCCATGGGGTCGTTATAATGTGACGGTTACTCCCACTATTCGTTGGTAAAAGAGTAGCCCAAGAGTTGAGGGGGCGGATGGTGATGACTAACTGCCTTTCCTCTAGTCTTACTCTGCTAAAATAGGGACGGCTAGCGCAGATAACCCCCGTGTAGCTTTGCGCGAAATTCAAACCATACCTTTAACTTCTACAGAGCTGGAAAAGTAACATCATACGCCTTTATCTTCTAAAAGAGATTTAAGATGAAAATATTTTTCTTTAAAAGTATGGAGAGGTTTTATGGATTTTTCATGGGATTATTTTAGTTATAATGAAAACAACAAGTTATCAAGAAATACACAATTGTAACACAAACGTTTCACGTGTGGTTCAAAGAGTGAAAAAAAGCAAAAAGACAAAGTCGTCATCTGTCTTTAGAATGCGTGTAATTAAAAACGTGTTTCTTTTTAAGCATTTGAAATCGAAATTCATAGAGTGAACAACAGTGACTGGTGCTGTTAATGAGAGTTCTGTTAATCTACGAAAACGGAGAAGAGGCAGTTTGTATGCAAATTTTTCAATATTTTTAACGGGAGAATTTTTTTACGCAAAATGAATTTCTTTTCACTGTTTTTTGAAAACAACTTAAAAATTCGACAGCCTCTTCTTGATATAAAACCATTGGATAGAACTAAGCCATCCAGAAATGTTCTCCACTATCACTCTCGAAGTTGGATGTACAGCTCATGCATTTCTGTGGTAGTGAAAGCTCTTGGGGAAATATGGCATTTCCCCAAGTCGATACATACTGCTAATATAATACGTCGACAAAGTTCTAACTGTTACTTTATTTATCAGAAAAGTTCTAAACGTATTTGCTTCGATGTTATGAATGCAATTACAAGGACTAAGGAGTAACCCGAGGACTGGTTTTCCAGTGAATGTGTTACGAGACGTATTTCTCAAAACTTTTATTTTATTATATTATTTTAACTTGTAAATATTTTAGCCTTATTTATGATGCAAGTCTCATTTTTAGCGAACCGCAGATACTTCTATAATTTTTGTTTCAGAAAATATCCTACACAAAATAAGATAGTTTTAGGTCCCAACAGACCTCAAATAGAAACCTCATCACTGATAGAAATTACAAAAGAACAAAAATGTTATCGAAACAGATTGCTTTTCTATCAAACATTGAAGAACAAAATTGATTTTCTTCAGTGAGGACCAAATCGGTCTATGAGTTGTATCTGCCTTTATTTTTATTTATGTATTAGGTTTGCCGTGAATAACAAAATTTAATGTAAAAGGCAATTAAAACTAGCGTGTGTTTTTGTCCAAAGAGGTGGAACTATAGACTGCTTTAATACCAATGCTTGTACATTGACAGTTTCTTCGAGGTGTGTTTTTAATTATTTCACTAAAACAAGATAACTCAGTAAGACATGTAATCAGGCCGTTACCTAGGTTTTGTTACCTTGTTTAACTATATCAGAAATTTAGATTCATTTAATTGAGATCATTAGATTATCAGTTTAAAAAGAAACTTATTTGTGACAAAGTAAACAGTTATCAACAGTCATATGAGTTAAGAGCTACAATTAGCAGTAGTAAAACAAATCGGAGAAACATTATTTTTGTTCTGTACTAAAACAAGATAGAAATAAAACACATTATAAAATAATGATCAGTAAAATAAACAGTATGAGAATATAAAACTTTCAAAATTAAAATCAAATCAGACAACAACTGCCCCTCCAGTGACACAGCGGTGTGTCTGCGGACTTACAACCCTACAAACCAGGTTTCGATACTCGTGATGGGCAGAGAACAGATAACGCACTGAGTAGTTTTGTGCTTAACTTCAAACAATATAGTTAATTTAATTGCACTACCTTTTCGCAGTTAACGTTACAAACTACAGTTTGTATAAATACACCTGTATTCCGTATTTACGTACTTAACTGGATAAAATCTTTTACTCTCTAAGTGTATAAATTGTTTCCATTTAGCCAACTAGAAGTCTTATAGTTTGGTTTGGATTTTTCGCAAAGCTACACGAGGGTTATCGGCGCTAATCGTCCCTAATTTAGCAGTAAAAGACTAGAGGGAAGACTACTAGTCATCATAACCCACCATCAACTCTTGGACCACTCTTCTACCAACAAATTTACCATCATATTATAATGCCCCTCCCCATAGCTGAAAAGACAGGCATATTTAGTAGGACGGGGATTCGAACCTATGACCCTCCCATTGTGAGTTGAGCGCCCTAACTTCTTGGCAGTGCTAGGTTAGCATCTTATATTAATTTTGGAATATTACTAATCATCATCTTCAATACATGCACTTTCTCCTACTGACACCTTTATGAAACAAGAGCTACGTCATCTCACGTCATGAGTAAGTTTGTTTATGTTTCGTTTTGTGTTTAGCCACATAATGTCAAAACTGTCAAACGGGGTTTAATAGAATACATATTTTTCAGCAAAAATATATCGAAAAGAATTCTAGCTTAGAAAAATCTCACTAAATCAGTGGGCACTGTCCTGTTTTCCAACTGCTCTGCTATTGATAAAAAATGCAGCTCAGTGTAATATGTAACCTTATTTTTCTATATAATTTCAAACATTGAATAAAATCAGTTGTGTGAACTATTTGGAGGTTTATTAAATTCATTTCTCGGAGCCAGCATAAACGAAAACATTTCATAACTATGACATCTAGGCTAACTGTATGTTAAAGTTCTTAATACTGTGTCAAATAATTCGACACTTATGAACAATCCTATAGACATCCAGCAAATCCCTGTTGAAAGAAACAAGTACAGAAGAATGAAACTCAGACGTAAGTGGTAACACGTAATCCAACAGCTCCTGAAATAAGTAACAAACAAGCTAATGTGCAGAAAGAAAAGAGCGAAACAAAAATATATATAACAAGACTGAAATAAAACACAAACGAAAACAAGAGCCTTGATTAAACAATGAACTGACAACTGAAGGCATACAGAAACGAGACAAGTGTAAAAGAACAGATAGAACACGCACTAGTGAAACAGCGAAACACAGCCCGAGACACACAGAAAAATATATATACATTAGTTAACAGAATGTGACTCAGAAAAAGTTAACGAATGTACAGGAACAAATGAGGCGTAAATAAATAGAACAAGATACACAAAGATAAAGTTACGAACAGAGAATACACAGAAGAAAGACTTGTTAACAGAACAAGTCACAGAGGTAAAAGATGAACGTAAATAGAACAAGTCACACAAACAGAATGTAAAAAGAAATAGACAGAACAAGTCACACGGACAAAATGTGTGTGTAAACAGATACAACAAGTCATAGAAATAGAATGTGAGTTTAATAGAACAAGTCACACAGATAAAATGTGAGTTTATTAAAATAAGTCACACAGGTGAAAGATGAACGTGAATAAAGCAAGTCACACAAACAGAATGTAAAAAATAGACAGAACAAGTCATAGAAATAGAATGCGAGTTTAATAGAACAAGTCACACGGATAGAATGTTTTTACAAGCATTGAAAAACAAGGTACAAAAGTAAGTTAAATATTTGATAAAACTCAATGATTGGACAATAAGAGACATCTACCGGCTATTAAGATATTTTTTTAATATTATTTATGCAGTAGGAAAGCTTATTTATTTCCCTACAAAAGAGTTTTTCAAATATTTATAATAATATCTAAAGCAGGGGGAGGTAACCCCAGAAGAAAGAAATTGGTTGAATACCTTGAACTGTAACCCCATTACTCAAGAAAAATCGATCATGCGAGCACATCAATATTTTTGAAATAAAGTAAATTAGGTTTTTGAGTGATAAAAATCGTTGTAACTAAAAGACCTAGCCAGAACAAGTAACACAAACAGGATGTGTGTAGTTAAGTAGACATAACAAGTGAAAGATCGTTCTCACTATAAAAGTTAGGCAGAACAAGTAACACAAACAGGATGAGTGTAGTTAAGTAGACATAACAAGTGAAAGATCGTTTTAACTATAAAAGTTAGGCAGAACAAGTAACACAAACAGGATGAGTGTAGTGAAGTAGACATAACAAGCGAAAGATCGTTCTCACTATAAAAGTTAGGCAGAACAAGTAACACAAACAGGATAATTGTAGTTAAGTAGACATAACAAGTGAAAGATCGTTCTAACTATAAAAGTTAGGCAGAACAAGTAACACAAACAGGATGAGTGTAGTGAAGTAGACATAACAAGCGAAAGATCGTTCTCACTATAAAAGTTAGGCAGAACAAGTAACACAAACAAGATGAGTGTAGTTAAGTAGACATTACAAGTGAAAGATCGTTCTAACTATAAAAGTTAGGCAGAACAAGTAACACAAAGAGGATGAGTGTAGTTAAGTAGACAGTACAAATGAAAGATCGTTCTAACTATAAAAGTTAGGCAGAACAAGTAACACAAACAGGATGAATGTAGTTAAGTAGACAGAACAAGTGAAAGATCGTTCTAACTATAAAAGTTAGGCAGAACAAGTAACACAAACAGGATGAGTGTAGTTAAGTAGACATAACAAGTGAAAGATCGTTCTAACTATAAAAGTTAGGCAGAACAAGTAACACAAACAGGATGAATGTAGTTAAGTAGACAGAACAAGTGAAAGATCGTTCTAACTATAAAAGTTAGGCAGAACAAGTAACACAAACAGAATGAGTGTAGTTAAGTAGACAGTACAAGTGAAAGATCGTTCTAACTATAAAAGTTAGGCAGAACAAGTTACACAAACAGGATGAGTGTAGTTATGTAGATAGTACAAGTGAAAGATCGTTCTAACTATAAAAGTTAGGCAGAACAAGTAACACAAACAGGTTGAGTTAGTTAAGTGGACAGAACAACTGAAAGATCGTTCTAACTAACAGAGTCTGTTTTATTCGGTTGTTCACCACCCCTCGCAAGTAAGAAGTTAACGTTCCACTATTTTATATCGGTTTTTTTTTCTTGGTTTGAGTACTTATTTGTTGTGAAAAACTCGCACGTTTTTATTCAAGATTGAAAAAACCAATACCTTATTTTGTCAAAAGACCTAACATTTATCATTATTAACTCATCTATTCCAAATATTGACTGTTTGTTTGTTGTGAATTTCACTCAAAGCTACACGTGGACTATCTACCCTAGTTGTCACTAATTTAATAGTGAGAGACTAGAAGGAAGGCTACTTGTCATCATCACCACCCACACCCAACTCTTGGGCTATTTTTTTGCTAAAGAATAGTGGAATTGACCTTCACATTATAACACCCTTATGGCTAAAAGGGAGAGTTAAGTGGGAGGAGGATTCAAACCCGCAATACCCAAATCACGAGTCGAGCTCCCTAACCACCTGACTAAGTCGGGCTTATTTTAATAATAAAGATATCGTGAAATTTTTAATCAGACTTTCCACCCAAGAACTAAAAGTAGAAGTTTGGTTACAACAGCATAATAATAAGAGTAATATTTTATCCGTGATATATATTTTAAACAACTAGAATCGTTAAAACACGCAGATTTAGCACGTAAAATAATGGGAACAACAAAAGGAGGGAATTATCATATTGAAAAAAAAAAACTATTGGGTTGATACTTCTAAAACAAAACTAAACACACGAAAAATATTTGGACTGCAGAATAGTGAACTTAGCTTTCTGTTGCATGTTAACTCTCTAGCAAGGAAGAAGTTAGGATTCCACTTATATTTTATATTGTTTTTGTCATTCGTTTGAGCACTTACAAACAACAAATAATAATTTTAGTCACATGTTGCATGTTATATCTCCAACTCACAAGTGATGTAGTTTTAGCTAGTTTTTGAAAGTTAAATCTCTAGCTGACAACAGATGTGGTTTTCGCCGGTTGTTGCATGTTAAATCTCTAGCTAACAATATACGTGGTTTTAGCTATGTGTTGCATGTTAAATCTCTAGCTGACAACAGATGTTATTTTAACTAGTTGTTGCATGTTAAATCTCTAGCTGACAACAGTAGTCGTTTTAACTAGTTTTTGCATGTTAAATCTCAAGCTGACAACAGATATGGTTTTAGCTAGTTGTTGCATGTTAAATCTCAAGCTGACAACAGATGTGGATTTAGCTAGTTGTTGCATGTTAAATTTCTAGCTGACAACAAATGTGGCTTTAGTTAGTTGTTGCATGTGAAGTTTCTAAATGTTTGTAATTACTATTTTTAGTTGTTTTAATTACACTATTTTACGTTTCGAGTTCCCTGAAAGTTGTAAGATGTCTTTCTTGTTTCTTTGCTTGTTTTGAATTTCGCACAAAGCTACTCGAGGGCTATCTGTGCTAGCCATCCCTAATTTAGCAGTGTAAGACTAGAGGGAAGGCACCTAATCATCACCACCCACCGCCAACTCTTGGGCTACTTTTTTACCAACGAATAATGGGAGATGTCTTTCTTAAACGTAAATCAAGAGGTGGGATGTAACCTCGTTGAATCTCTTGTATTAGTTTTCTACATTCTCGACAAAATAATTTATCGCTTTCCAAAGATTTCATTATTATAAACATATATTTATATTTCTTCAAGTGAGAATACTTTTCTTTAAAGCTGTTTAGCCTAGTGTTCAAAAAATCAACATCAACTTAACGTACCAGAAGAAAACAATGAGATAAAAGTGGATACTTTGTTTTGTCAAAACATCTATTTTTCATTAGTATGCAACATTATTTTTATATGTGAAATATTTTAAAAGCTGTTATCAAACTTACAGCAGATAATATTGTTGTGTTTATTCACACAAGTGACTAAACTCAAACAATTTTAATTGCTGTTCATGTAAGTTTTTGTGTAAACATCACTTGATTACTTATGCTCTAACCCACTTCTAACTCTTTATAACTCTGATCCTCAAAGTAGGATATGCAATCTGTTTATTGCACTCTTACCTTTTATAAAACTCTTATCCTGAAAGTGAAACATTAATTTGTGACAGAATAATATCTGTTTGTTCGTACCCTGACAGTTTGTACTTTTGTTTCTGAAATGACATATTATACCCCGCTTATACCTCTATTCTTGTGAGACATTTCTACCTTAATAATTTTTAATGATACATTGATGCACATGAAAGTGTATAAATATTCCAACTGAAAGACATTAAATCAAATTCACTGTTGAATATATGATTCAGGCAAAACTATTTTATAACTTATGTCTGTTAGATATGCACGACTGTTCAAGTTTAATACAAGTGTTATGGTTTAGATGGTTTAGGTATGGCGTGAATGTTAAAATTATTTATTTTTAGAGGCGATAGTTATCCGCAGGTTTGTTTACGTAACTGTTTTCGAATAATACGTTGTATAATTAACTTGTTGTGAATTGGCAACTGCTGTTTTAATGCGTCATGTTAATAGAACCTTTTAAGTTTTCTCGTTCTTTTGGTTGATGACTATTGCAGCATAATACCTCTTAGTCTGATTGTGAATGTAGCAATAAAAAGTAAATAGTGGTAATTTTTAAAGTAAACGTATCACAGACAGTATTGAAGTAACAGATCAGAGGAGAATAATTCGTCTTTTAATTTGGTTTCTAAATTAATTGAAACAAAATCCCACCAAAACATTGGATATTGCGTTCAGATACATTCTAGACAAACACTTCATTAACATTTTTTAAAGTTAAACTAGTCAATGACGAGATAACTTTATGCCCCATGTCAGATTTTTAGGTATTACCTTTGATACCCGACTCGTGCAGATGCAACACTTTAAAAACATTAATTAATCCACTAGGAAAAAGAATCGATTATTTTAAACTCATAATAAGATGCAAATATAATACAATTCTAAAAATGTATAAAGCTTTATATATGCCCCTGATAAAATACAGCTCCCAAGTCACCTACAATGTGCTCCAAAATATCGCCAAATCGCTATAACTTCAACAAAATAAAGTTCTAAGATTAACCCTCATACTGACAAAATTTACCACAAATAATAACATGCACAACATTAGCAACATGTCCTTACTCATAGACAGACTAACAGCACTAGCCTACAGAGATTAACAATTAACAAAAGCAATAAACTCCTTAACCCACAAAGCTAAATACCATGACCAGCGCTTTTCAGGAAACAATATACATGTGCAACATATACCTTGGTTCCAAAACACTCAAATGTGAATTTCTGTAAACGTTTTAACTTTAAATTAAATTTACAAAAATAATATTTATTGTTTTGTTTTCAGCAGCATTCGGCACAGAACAGGTAGAAGACTCAGCGCCTGTCTTCTGAAAGTGGGTTTCACTGACTACTCCCATTCACCCACCACCACACACACACATGCACACCTGAAACACCTCGATGTGATCATCTCAGCCACCCTGTAGCCTTCATCATGAAAAGTTTATTATCGTGTGTTTTGTCGAATATTTGTCCCCATATTTCTTCTCTTCTTCACGTCATCACGTCATCAATTGCCCCCTAGTGGCTCAGTTACAAGCCCCCAGTGACTCAGTGGTATGTCTACGGACTTACAATGCTAAAAACCGGGTTTCGATATCCGTGGTGGGCAGAGCACAGATAGCCCATTGTGTAGTTTTGTGCTTAATTAAACATCAACAACGTCATCAGTTCTATTATTCTCCCATCTCTCCATTCAGCAACTTCAAAACTTTAAATTTGTTACTAAACAACACATGACCAAAAAAACGAAAATTTTCGTGACAGGAATTTAGATTTTAAAGGATAGAAAAAACTTTCCTAAACTGGGCTGTTCAGGGATATTAGTATTCCCTTTAACCCCACTAGAGTTGTTTGTTTTTTTTTGGTAATTGAACTAGCCTGTGTTGACTTTGAAAAAAAAAAGCAAGCATGTAGAGCTTTACCTGCAACTGTGATAACTAACAGTGTAAGAAATATTTGTATATACGTTTGACTTGATTCAATACATTATTTTAAAACAAGTAGATTGTGTGCAGTTCGTTTATTGTTGAAGCTTATCGCCAACAAGTTACGTACATTTACTGTAATCCAGTCCATACATAAACCCTGACATTATCATTCTAAAATAGCTATTAGCCGCCCGCTAGATGGCTCAGTGGCAAGCATAAGTGTTCATGCCATTAAAAGCCGAGTTTCGATATCCGTAGTAAATATAGCACAAATAGTCCATCGTGTCGCTTTATACTTAACAAGAAACAGAGGCTGCTACTAGCCATGATAATCACAAGTCTTACTTTTAAATGCTTCGATGGAATAACTCTTTTTCTGAGTTTATGATGTTGGAAAAACAAACTTAACCCTTCTTAAAATGAAAAAAAAAACAGTAAAAAATTACGTAACGGAATTTCTGGGAAAACAAAATAAAATATTTAAGTGATATATCGTTTTCAGAAAATAAAATCCCATAGTAAGCAGAGATATAAAAGTCCTCACAACAAAGAAATATTCATGCCCATTAAAGATTTCAAAACAGAAAACCGGGTTTATGAAAATTATGCCAGCAAACATAACATCAGTTTCGTAAACGATCTCATAACAAACAGAGTTATGAAACTTATAAGCGATATATCCAAAAGACATGAGAAGAAATATTTTATTAAAGAAAAAACATATTGTAACAGAAATCGAGAGTTTCCTTGGGGTGTTATTATAATATAACCCAGTAATTAGAAAACAAGACACTTAACTTATATTGGTTTCAAAATTATCAGTGAATGTGGACAAAAACAAGTTTCTATTGTTCTTCACATTAGTAAAGAAATATGTGAAAGAATAACCATTAAAGTGTTCTTATCATTTACACGAGTCTGTACTAATTAGAATGAGTTCATTTTATGTCTTTGTTCAGTCGAACGAGCACTTTAGAATTCGCCAACAACAGCACTTTACAGTGAAGACCCAACAACAGGCAGCTTCTTTAGGTAACTTCGGTATTCACACAGATCTCAACTTAAACACTGTTAATGTCTTGTGACATATCCGTATTTCTTTGTTTGGAATTGAGCATAAAACTACACACAGATATCGAAACCCGGTTTCGAATACATCGTGGTTAGTAACTGGTTAGAGATGAGGTTTGTTTTGTTTTTTTAAATTTCGCGCAAAGCTACTCGAGGGCTATCTGCGCTAGCCGTCCCTAATTTTGCAGTGTAAGACTCTTAATCCGAGGGTCGCGAGTTCGCATCCCCGTCGCTCCAAACATGCTCGCTTTTTTAGCCGTGGGGGTGTTATAATGTAACGGTCAATCCCACTATTCGTTGATAAAAGAGTAGCCCAAGAGTTGGCGGTAGGTGGTGATAACTAGCTGCCTTCCCTCTAGTCTTACACTGCTAAATTAGGGACGGCTAGCGCAGATAGCCTTCGAATAGCTTTGCGCGAAATTCAAAAACAAACAAAAAAAAATAATCTTCTACAAATGTAATAAGTTTAGCTTCCAAAATAAATAATGTTGTCTAACACCTCGAAGCCTTTAAATGCCTCTTAAAGATTTAAGTTAGCAGATCAAATAGCCAAAGTTTCACGTTAGGCCTGGCATGGCCAAGTGGTTGGGACGCTCGACTCATAATCCAAGGGGGCCGCAGTTTCGAATCTCCGTCACACCAAACGTACTCGCCCTTTTAGCCGCGAAGACGTTATAACGTGACACACAATCCTACTATTCTTGGGTAAAATAATAGCCCAAGAGTTGGCAGTGAGTGGTGATGACTAGCTGCCTTCCCTCTATTCTTACACTGCTAAATTGGGAATGATTAATGCAGATAGCCATCGTGTAGCTTTGTGCGAAATTCAAAACAAACCGTACAAGTAAGCAGCCCTTCCCGATATAGTATTAAAAATAGCACTTTGTACCTATGTAGTAAAGCAGTCATAAAATACATGGTATGCCGAAATAGGTTACATAACAAGCTTAAAATGTGTCTATGCCAAGGAAATTGATATTCATATTGAAGATGTAAAGCTACAATCTGAAAGTCTTACACTGGTCATAAACCTCCAAGAGAAAGGTGAAGTACGTTATCCGTATAAAATCGATGCAATAAATGTTTCTTGTTTTGCCTTCTAAGTCACAAATTCCTTTGAAACCTAACAAGTTTTTTGTTTGTTTGTTTTGTTGTTGTTTGGTTTTGTTTTTGCTGACCAAGCGTAATTATAATCAATCATATTTATGATAAAACAATATTATTAGTCTTAATGGATTTTAAGCACTATTTTTTTGTATTCGGTTCCTTTGCGTATTTACGAAAAAAAGTGTATGTAATAGTATTTCGACCACACTATGTCCACCACATCCAATAAGTCTCATACTTTTGCCTCATGAGAAACGTGATTTATTGTGAAGCTAGTAAGTCGGCTGAGTGAAAGACAAGATAATGCCAAAGAGTCGCTAACAATTATTATTGTTGGCCAACATTCCGTATTTAACACAGAGTGGATGGGTTTGTGTGTTTGTTTTGGAATTTCGCACAACGCTACTTGAGGGCTATCTATGCTAGCCGTCCCTAATTTAGCAGTGTAAGACTAGAGGGAAGGCAGCTAGTCATCACCACCCACCGCCAACTCTTGGGCTACTCTTTTACCAACGAATAGTAGGATTGACCGTCACATTATACGCCCCCACGGCTGGGAGGGCGAGCATGTTTAGCGCGACGCGGGCGCGAACCCGCGACCCTCGGATTACGAGTCGCACGCCTTACGCGCTTGGCCATGCCGGGCCTATGAGTGGATGGGAGTATTGCCCCTTGTGATCTCATAGTTTTCAAGATAAATTAAGATATTTCGGGTGACTTCGACCTGTAACACTTGGTACACGTTACACTTGGTATATATAAACCAGAAAACATTAAGAACCACAGTTGTTTCTCGCGTACCAACTGTATAACGCTGTCTTCTTTTTATATTCTTAAAATAAAGGAAAATTTGTGATAGAAATTCATTAATCTATAAATTTTCTATAAGTAGAAAGATAGAAACAAAACAATAAAAAATTATTCTACCAGTTACCAATGAACTTGCAAACTGAAACAAAATATATTTGAGGAGTCAGTTTGGTTTTTGTTAAGCCCAAAACTAACTCATGGGCTGTCCGTGTTCTGCCCTATTTTTATTGTCACAAACCTACTGATACACAACTGAAGGAGATATTTATACTTGAGTAAGGCTGTCTATTTACTAGTGAGACAAATTATGAGAACATTGGAAAAATAAGCTATTTTAAATTACAACAAAATTTTTATATAATATATTCATGAAAATATTTGCATACTTAAAGAGATCCAACTGTTCGATTGCGTATGATGTTTATGGAAGTACATGTTTAATGTTACCTTTTTAGACAGTAGAATCACAATTTCGCGAATACATTTTTCCTTCCTCAATATAACTTTTCGACACAAATCATAAATACCTTATTCACATAAATTCCCTCATGGTTTCTTGAGGCAATATTTGTTGGAAGTAATCTTTGTATATGTCGAACCGTTTATGAGATAACCAAAATTTTCAAGTCTACAATAAGTAATCAGTAATTGCTTTCAGAGAATTGTTTGTTTGTCCGTTTGTTTTTCTGCTTTTCAAAATAGGTTCCGTAATTTATTCAAATTGTTATGTGGGAGACGACAGTACTGTCCGGTAGATGGCAATAGGTTTGTTTGTTTTTTGGAATTTCGCACAAAGCTACTCGAGGGCTATCTGTGCTAGCCGTCCCTAATTTAGCAGTGTAAGACTAGAGGGAAGGCAGCTAGTCATCACCACCCACCGCCAACTCTTGGGCTACTCTTTTACCAACGAATAGTGGGATTGACCGTCACATTATACACCCCCACGACTGGGAGGGCGAACATGTTTAGCGCGACGCGGGCGCGAACCCGCGACCCTCGGATTACGAGTCGCACGCCTTACGCGCTAGGCAATAGGTAATGTAATATTCGGTTAAAAATTTTATTTTATTAGTGTAAAGCCACACGAAGGAATAGAACCCTGAATTTTAGCATTGTAAGTCCGTAAGTTTGCCACATACCCATCGTGGGACATATCAGGCAGCCAGTCAGGAAAGCAAACGCGTTTTTTGTTTTAATAAGTATTGTACTGGAAGTATTCTTTGTTACATACTTAACCATGTGCTTGAGGCTGTGCTATGTATTCCTTACTTTTATAATGACCTTCTAAAAAACATTCTGACTGCTTAGCATTGGGTACTTGAAATTCATGTTATACGTAGTTGTCATAGTTAAAATAGTGCTGAAGGCCGTGAGTTGCTGGATGTTAGCGAGCAGCTATTATGGAACTGTAATGAATGAAAGTTGCTCCAGGGCAAACTGTTCATCATATATACATATAACAAAAATAATTGCAGATAGTTAGACATTCTTATTCGAATTAAATTAACCAAGTGATCGTTTAGTGTTATCAGTCAGAAATACAAAATTTATTAAAAGTAAAATGGAAATGAATGCGATTGTAAACGTTAGATACATAAATCAAATTCTTTTAGTTAATGACCAGTGAAAGTGTTTGTTACATCAAAGTGGCTATTTCGTCTACTGACACATTGTGATGTTGTAATACTCATTACTAATTGAAGGAATATAGCTATACTTCTTTCTGGTCATTTGATTGGTGTTCTTTATACGTGGTTTCGTAATCAATAAAATAGGATACGGGAAACAATTGTCTCTTATTGCTAATTTTAGGATGGATAAGATTATTCATCGTATCGCTCGTCTCAATGTGACTTATGTGATCTCTAAAATGTTTACTCTGTAATGTTTTCATTTCGCTACCACGTGGATCAGCGGTAAGCCTACAGGCTCACGCTGCTAGAAACCCGGTTTCTACAGTCGTGGAGGGCACAGCAGAGAGATCCCATTGTGTAGCTTTAAGATTAACAACAAACAATATAAATAGTCATAACAACTACTATTTTGGACACTCTTCTGAGCTTGAGAAGGAAGGCCACTTCTGTCGTTTTACTCAACTGACCCGTCTGAGAAAAAACAAAAAGTTAAACAAGGTCAAGAAGGAAAGAACATAAGATTAAAATAAGTTGAAGAAGAGTGAAACAGAAAACTAAAGGTCATGGAGTAAGAAACAAGAATTTAAGGCAGAAGTTAAAATTTAAAACGTAATATTCAAAACGAATTAAGAATAAATCTAGATTTAACTGAAGACAAAAGCCACGAAGTTACTGAATACATACAGAAAAAAAGTAAAAAA
>NC_134829.1:37562359-37632129 GCF_004210375.1 Tachypleus tridentatus
TAGAACAGAATGAACCGGAATAGCAAATTTCATTTAAATTCCTTCCAGTGCACGACAAGAACATGAAATAAAGGTAGAGAAAGGCGTAAAACAATCAGCTTAAATATTGAGGATAAAAAACATTGAGCTAATATTTTAGTGATGGAGGATATTTTACGTGTAAATCAAAGTTGTTCGACTGACTCCATGCAGGAAGTTGTCGGCTGAGCTAATTTCAATGAAATTTAGTAGTGTGGGTATTTTATAGCAAAGCCACTTCAGGCTATCTGCTGTATTCACCGAGGGGAATCGAACCTCTCATTTTAGCATTGTAAATCCGTAGACTTACCGCTGTTCCAGCAGAGGACGAAACTTAGCAGAGGGTTTGTTTGTTTTGAATTTCGCGCAAAACTACTCGAGGGAACATCTGCGCTGCGCCGTTCCTAATATAGCAGTGTAAGACTAGAGGGGGCAGCTAGTCTTCACCACCCAGCGTAACCAAGTCTTGTACGAACGAATAGTGGTATTGACCATCACTTTCTAACCCCCACGGCTGAAAAGGCGAGCATGTTTTGATGCGACGGGGATGCGAACACGCAACCCTCAGATTACGAGTCGCACGCTCTTAACCCACCTGGCCATGCCAGGCCTCTTAGTAGAGGGAGGTGGAATGTTAGTTGATAAGCAATCCAACAAATGGTTCGAATTTGATACGCGTTTATATTTTATCGCCTTACTACTGCTGTTAACGAGTGTTGAACGAAACAAGAAGGTCGGTAACAAAATATATGAAACCATATATAATGCCTCACGTAGCTCGGGTACCCTTACATAGTACGATGGTTTGGGGTTTTATTTTTAAGAGCGAGGAAGGGCAGCGTTCTTTCTAGCATTACTTTAATTAGGCCCTGTTAGTTTTGTTTTTAAATTTCGCACAAAGCTACACGAGGGTTATCTGCGCTAGCCGTCCCTAATATAGACAAGAGGGAAGGCAGCTAGTCATCACCACCCACCGCCAACTCTTGGGTTACTCTTTTATCAACGAATAGTGGGATTGAATGTCACTTTATAACGCCCCCCAGCAGCTGAAGGGCGAGCATGTTTGGTGCGACCGGGATTGAAACCGCGACCCTCGGATTACCAGTCAAACGCCTTAACACACTTAGCCATTCCGGGCCCACCCTGCTAGTAAAACGTACAGTAAATATTAGAAAATAAATAAAACCCTGATAAATCATGATAGTAAAATAATGGAGGAAGTGAAGATACATTGATTAAAAAATGGGGGTTATAGGGATAGAAATTTCCTTTAAAATATTGTTTACTGTACCTTTAAGTAACAATATGCATATTTCATAAAAATCTATATGAAGAACTCGTGAATTCTGGCTAATAATTTACTTTTCTTATAGTTTCTGATAGCACCAAGGGTAAATATGAACGTTGAAGGTTTACAAGTTTAATTAACCGTCGTAGAACACTTTGCTTCGTGTAATTCTAATAATCTTTCCATAAGTTGTAATATGCCAGAAATCACAAAACGTTTAGCCAGTTTTCGTTTGTCATATAACTAGCGTTGTCAACGGAAGATTTTTAGATTGCCACGTGGGCTCGTTACTTCGTTTTCTCTGGTTTCCACCAAATTCCATGTGAGAGTTTGCTTTAAACTTTCAACTCATGGTAAGCATTCTAAGTTTAAAGATAGAATAATGTTGGCTTGCAGATTATGACAGGGATTCACTTCTCTAAAGCAGCAAAGTGCAATGTGTAGGTTTCAGATCGCTTCCTTAAATAATATTGACCCTATTTGTTTATATAATACATCAGAACACCTCACAATGGCAGCTCTCTGAAGCCATAGAATTACACACTACATTTTCTGAGCTATAACCGTTTTTCCACAAATTGTTTATCTATATTTTTAAGCGAAGTGTAATAACCATATAGAAGACCAGCAAATGAATTATTACAGCCTTAAAGAGAGCAGGAAGAGGCCTTATTATGGTTGAAGATGACTCACATTTCCGTCTACTTTACTCTGCATTGCGAGAAGCTAGCAAAATTCCTATAAATTCTGTAGAAGGATAAGTCAGTTTGAAAGGACAGATTTGGTTCGGTTTGTTTTGAATTTCGCTCAAAGCTACACGACGGCTAGCGCAGATAGTCGTCTCTAATTTATCAGTGTAAGGCTAGAGGGACGACAACTACCTAGCCATCATCACCCAGTGCTAACTCTTGGGCTACTCTTTCACCGACGGATTGTGGGATTGACCGTTACATTACAATGCCCCCACGGCTGAAAGGTGTGACGGGTATTCGAACTGGCGACCCTCAGATTACGAGTCTCAGCGCCTAACCACCTGGCCATGCCAGGCTTGCACGCAAAACTTTGGGGGTGTTATCTGCCTTAACCGTCCCTCTTTGAAAAGTGATATATCAAGGAAAAATAAACTAGTAAACATCACCTACCGCCAGCTCTTATGCTACTCTTTCCAAGTTGGAATTGATTGCAACATTGTAACACTCACGCGGCTAAAAGGGTGAGCATGTTTGGTGAAGGGACATAACTTTCAGACTGTGAGTTGAGAACTCTACCAATAAGATCATGCTCGCCCTAAAACCGAGTAGACTAACCAAATATGTGTGATATGTATGCACGAGTTTGTTTCTTTCATTGAGGTTGGTATATTTTTCAATTTCAAACAGTTCTTAAATGTAAGTTGAGAATTGCTTTAGGTTTCTTCGGATGTAACATACCACCATGTTTTTGCTTTTTTTTGTGTTTGGGTTATTAAATTTTGTAGACAAAAGCCTAGAAGACAAAGAATAAAAGAAACAACAACAAACTAGTTTACTGAAATGGTTTACATAAAACAACATATCAAAGTTCCTAAAATGAGTTACATAACACTGCATCGTCAAAGTTCTTCATATGAATTACTTAAAACTACGAGTCAGAGTTTCTTAGAATAAGTTAACTCAGTTACATGTCAAAGCTTCTTAAAATGAGTCTTATAAACCTACATGTCAAAGCTTCTTAAAATTATTTTTTTTCTTGGGACATTTTCACACGTGTCAAGTTTTAGTCGGTTAAAGGTAAAATATTTTCTCTGTCTTCTTTTGTCTCATGACTGAAATTTGTCACTACTCTAGTATTGTAATATAATGTGATTTATACAAAGCCAGAAAGTGTATGGCAGTCTGGTAGCCTTCACAATATATTTAAACAAAATTAATCATGTATTATTACCGATGTCTGATATTTCAGTCTTGACTTACTTTCATGAACTTCAAGATATTTTGAAACAAAAGCCGCTGTAATCTCAAAATTCTGATTTTGTCCTTGCTTTTAGCACACAGGGTAGCGGTGTTTATTTTGCCTCACACCTGCCAAAAATCTATCAGAAAAATTTTATTAGATACAGTAAGAGGCAGTTGGACCAGAACCGTAATTTCCCTTCTCTTTGCAAGACTTTCACTACGGTGCACCTAAATATTTAACTATCTACGTTGATCAAAAGAAAATAACATATTTTATTTCAAGACTGTCTTATTTATATAACTCCTAATAGTTCTGGTGTCATACATTTTATGTAATAACCAAGTTGATGACATAATTTAATACGTTTCTATTTTGTGCAACGTCTAATTAGGCATATGTGATGTAACATATTTTATTTTGTAATACACTCTAGCTGGTGATGTAGTCCACCACTTTTAGTTTATTCAACATCCAAAGTGACAGTGTTATTATTTGTATAATCTGTTATTTTCCTACAGTGTATTTTGACCAGCACCTTTCGGGCTGTATTATTATGTAGGAATTTCTATCAATTAGCAATAATAGTCTTATCATGAGTGACGGGCAAACCATAAAAAGCTTCTATAACCAGGAAATAATGATATTTCAAGGAGTGATATGGATAAAATTAGGAAAAGTTGAAGTTGCATACAAATCTAGTATGGATTTTATTTGTTTGAAGTTAAGCACAAAGCAACACAATGGGCTATCTGTGCTCAGCCCACCACCGGTATCGAAACCAGGATTTTAACGTTTTAGTCCGAAGATATATCACTGTGCCAACTAGGGGCGCTAGTATGAAACATGTCAGATGTCATAAGTCCCTGATAATCGGACCCTTAACACCCTTCTATTCTCCCCCCTTCCTGAACCTTCTAATGAAGGAATTCTGTTTTATATTTGTTTTGTTTTTTATGAAACTCAGTATCTTAGTAATGAATGAACAGTATGACAAAACAAAACATATCTACTGTGTATACACAATAGGATATCAAAATACGTTTAGTTTATGGCTCTTTCGTTTACATGGAGGTATCAGAAATGTTCAAGCTTTCATTATTATTACTTTCCTATATATTGTTTTGTATTTTCTTAATAGGCCTTCTCAGTGGTTCAGCGGTAAGCCTATAAAAGTACAACGCTAAATACTGGGTTTTGATATCCGTGATGGGCACAGCACAGGTAGCTGATTATGTAGTTTTGTACTTAACAACAAATAAACATTTCATATAAATCAAAACGTCCGATATGAATAAGGTATCAAGTTGTCGTAATTAACCCTCAGCAGTTATTTAATAAGGTAATATGTGCACCTTAAGGCTATACGCAGCTTAAGTAATACGAATTGTCACAACTATTTTGTATAATAATGTTTTATTTTAATATTGTGTTCCTGCTTTTCAATCAGCTTTTAACTTACAAAGTGTTGTTTGGCTAATACCTGCCCAGTACATTGAAACTTTTAATAACTGCATTTCGTATGTATTGTCCCACTGTAGGTATGTTCGATGACTATCCTTATAATCGAACCATTATTGAAAACCAGCCAAACGAACCTGAGATGAAATACGTTTCAATGATAGTATCCAAATAAGAACTATACAAATCGCTTTCTTCACAAGAACTTCCAATAATAAGCAAATAATAACAGGACTGAAAGACCGCTTGGTAACTGCTAATGTTGATGTACAGATGTCACAGGAAACGCCTGAAGAGGTTTTCAAGTTCGATTTCGTCCAACTGGAATACAGGGTGCAAACATGTCCGTGGGTGTCGCAAAAGGGAGTACCTCTGTAGTTTGTTTATGTAGAGGCTCGTCTTCTGGTAAGGTTTCTGAATTTATTGCTGGTTGTCAGAAAGACGGTCACCATCCTAATGACATCTTCGTCTTCTGGTAAGGTTTCTGAATTTATTGCTGGTTGTCAGAAAGACGGTCACCATCCTAATGACATCTTCGTCTTCTGGTAAGGTTCCTGAATTTATTGCTGGTTGTCAGAAAGACGGTCACCATCGTAATAACATCTTCGTCTTCTGGTAAGGTTCCTGAATTTATTGCTGGTTGTCAAAAGACGGTCACCATCCTAATGACATCTTCGTCTTCTGGTAAGGTTCCTGAATTTATTGCTGGCTGTCAGAAAGACAGTCACCATCCTAATGACATCTTCATCTTCTGGTAAGGTTCCTGAATTTATTGCTGGTTGTCAGAAAGACGGTCACCATCGTAATAACATCTTCGTCTTCTGGTAAGGTTCCTGAATTTATTGCTGGTTGTCAGAAAGACGGTCACCATCGTAATAACATCTTCGTCTTCTGGTAAGGTTCCTGAATTTATTGCTGGTTGTCAGAAAGACACTCACCATCCTAATGACATCTTCGTCTTCTGGTAAGGCTCCTGAATTTATTGCTGGTTGTCAGAAAGACAGTCACCATCCTAATGACATCTTCGTCTTCTGGTAAGGTTCCTGAATTTATTGCTGGTTGTCAGAAAGACGGTCACCATCGTAATAACATCTTCGTCTTCTGGTAAGGTTCCTGAATTTATTGCTGGTTGTCAGAAAGACGGTCACCATCCTAATGACATCTTCGTCTTCTGGTAAGGTTCCTGAATTTATTGCTGGCTATCAGAAAGACAGTCACCATCCTAATGACATCTTCGTCTTCTGGTAAGGTTCCTGAATTTATTGCTGGTTGTCAGAAAGACGGTCACCATCGTAATAACATCTTCGTCTTCTGGTAAGGTTCCTGAATTTATTGCTGGTTGTCAGAAAGACGGTCACCATCGTAATAACATCTTCGTCTTCTGGTAAGGTTTCTGAATTTATTGCTGGTTGTCAGAAAGACACTCACCATCCTAATGACATCTTCGTCTTCGGGTAAGGTTCGTGAATTTATTGCTGGTTCTCAGAAAGACAGTCACCATCCTAATGACATCTTCGTCTTCTGGTAAGGTTCCTGAATTTATTGCTGGTTGTCAGAAAGACGGTCACCATCGTAATAACATCTTCGTCTTCTGGTAAGGTTCCTGAATTTATTGCTGGTTGTCAGAAAGACAGTCACCATCCTAATGACATCTTCGTCTTCTGGTAAGGTTCCTGAATTTATTGCTGGTTGTCAGAAAGACGGTCACCATCGTGATAACATCTTCGTCTTCTGGTAAGGTTCCTGAATTTATTGCTGGCTGTCGGAAAGACAGTCACCATCTAATGACATCTTCGTCTTCTGGTAAGGTTCCTGAATTTATTGCTGGTTGTCAGAAAGACGGTCACCATCGTAATAACATCTTCGTCTTCTGGTAAGGTTCCTGAATTTATTGCTGGTTGTCAGAAAGACAGTCACCATCCTAATGACATCTTCGTCTTCTGGTAAGGTTCCTGAATTTATTGCTGGTTGTCAGAAAGACGGTCACCATCGTGATAACATCTTCGTCTTCTGGTAAGGTTCCTGAATTTATTGCTGGCTGTCGGAAAGACAGTCACCATCCTAATGACATCTTCGTCTTCTGGTAAGGTTCCTGAATTTATTGCTGGTTGTCAGAAAGACGGTCACCATCGTAATAACCTCTTCGTCTTCTGGTAAGGTTTCTGAATTTATTGCTGGTTGTCAGAAAGACAATCACCATCCTAATGACATCTTCGTCTTCTGGTAAGGTTCCTGAATTTATTGCTGGTTGTCAGAAAGACAGTCACCATCAATAATGACATCTTTTCATCTGCACAAGAAACAGATGTTTGGTGAGAACAATTTTCTTCCAAAGATACAGAAAAATTAATTAGTAAGGAGTAACTAGTAGTACCTACAGCTGTTAATATAGCATGTGTTAGTTGTTCCCTGTATATTCAGTCATAAAATTACAACATCATAGAATACATTTACATTAGCTTATGGAACCACTAAAATAGTATGTTTTAATTATTTTCACTGTATTCAGTCATAAAATTACATCATCATAGAATACATTTACATTAGCTTATGTAACCACTAAAATAGTATGTTTTAATTATTTTCACTGTATTCAGTCATAAAATTACAACATCACAGTATACATTTACATTAGCTTATAAGATAAAATTCAGTATTATGTATAATAAATGTAAATAATACCCTAATATGCAAATACTGTAATATATGCTTTGGGATTTTCCAAGTTTATATAACAAATATTTGTTTCACCATCTTATGCTATACTGCTGTTGAGATGTCGTATTTCAAAAGTGTTTGTGTTTATACATATATGTGTGTGTGTGTGTGATAAACGGTGGTCAGTAAAGGTCAGATATTTGAGGACTTTTGATGTACCAAACAGTTTTTTCAGTTCTATGTGCTAACTTTAACTTATTTTCTAATTTTGTTGTCATGGCTCTTGGAATTCTTGCTGTTATCCATGTTTTTAGCCCTTATCTCATCAAATAAAGTTAATCGAAATGAGTAGTAATTAAAACAATTAAGCCGTACAGTGACTTTAGTACACAGACATATATATGCCTAATTACACTTGCGGTACCGTCTGACTTTTGGTAATATGCGAGCAAAAAAAGCTTCCATGACACGAATTACAAGTGCGTCTAGCAAATGTTTAGCCATTATTTTTTGAATTAAAGTCCACAGTAAAATTACTAGAAGGTTTTGCTGAACTATTCAGAGATGAAGAATGTAACTATAAGTCTTTATCGAACTCTTTGAATGGACGAACTTTTCTTCGGATCAATTATTACCACAGTGATTAGGAACAGGTGTTTAAGAATCAGGTTTTTGGTTGTTGAGTGTAAGGCTACGCAAAGTGCTACCTGTACCCTACCCATCGTGGGTATCGAAAACCACTTTTTATCTGTAAAAAGCCAATTGATTTACCGCTGAGCCACCAGAGGAAAAATCAGAAAGGAAACTCAATCACTCAAGCGCTTTTAAAAGAAATTAAAATTTTTAAAGAAAAAAAAAGTTCATTTTGCGGAAATCAGCACAATGTGCAAACCGCGCTCTCATTCGATTTAGATCTAACTATTAATTATATTATTATGAACTTCCAATCTTACCGCTCAGCCACAAGAGGGACCCACCTCCTCCATTGGTCTTATGTCTGCAGACTTAACCCGCTAGAAACTGGGTTTCGATACACGCAGTGTTCAGAGCACAGGTAAGCCGTTGTATATATTTGTGCTTAACGTAAAACAAACAAACAAGTCACAAGAGGTTAGAAAGAAAAGTAAATTAACTTTTATAAGATTTGTCTTTATATATATTATAATATAATGTGAATACTTAAGTATTATTTTAACCATTTTAAAACGGTAAAAGTTTTCTGTTTGCTCTGTTGTCATGATTTGCTCTTCTGGGAATAAAATATTTATGACAATATTACAATTACCATTACAACTTTGATGCAAAGATTACTCATAACCCCTACTGCTTCAGAAATATTACTTGTTAGAAGATGGAGCCCTTTTCTTAATTAGCTCTTGGGTAATTTAACAAAGTTTACTTTCTGAAACATTTGTCTCGGTAAACACTTTAACTTTGATTAACTCCTGAATATTTCCGTTAACAATTTATTTCCCTAGCCAGAAATATGTTTGCTCCAGATTTCATGATAATGTAGACATTTTGCCTCAGAGTGTTGTTTTTTCAAAAACAAAGTACTTATAAACACAACCCTGATACAAACGTTGTTGACAGTTTGACTTCGAAATATTAAGATTCACCCAGGAGCTCCTCGAACTATCGAAGAGTGAATTCTTTTTTTTTCTTTACCCTCAAATTCGCGGTTCTTTCCTCACTTTTGTTAAATGTATTGTATATGACAATTTTAAAATTATTGTTTCATTGTGTGTGTTGTTTGAGACTATTTATTTTGTTTTTTTACAAATTTCTGTTACAAAATTACACAATGACTATTTGCACAAAGTGACTTTAATTTTGAAGTGATAGGTTAGATACAAGGAAGCTTTACTAGCGCCCACCGCCAACTCTTGGTCTACTTTTTTCCGAGCGAACAGAGGGCTTCGACCGCCACTTCTGTTTGTTGATGTTTTTAAGGCTTCGTTTGTTTTCCTTCATCGCTTTTAAAGAAGAATGAAATCTGTACTAAAGAACCAATACATTTGTATATTAGTTTATTGTATATCGTATATATTAGCTTATTGTATCTCTATTACGTTATTATTATTTTCCAAAGATATTAATGCGTTTACTACGCATGCATACTTCCACTTTACTTTATCAACTCGAAACACACGTAAATCTTACACGAGATCAAAAGAAGCTATTGGCCAAACATGTTAGCATCTGATTTATTTTTTTTTCATGTAACTGAACACACGGTTTACACTTAAGATACTGTTCCTAGTATTTCATCTTTGATAAATCATAAAATATGACAAGTTAATGCGTTTCGTAAACAAACAACCGCGGTAAAACATTTTGCATGGAATTATATAGAAAATATAAATTATCTACGAATGTTAAAATGCTCAATTTGAGTAATAAATCTATATGAATGATTACAGATAACCCTAAGCTTATCCTCCTTAATTTCGAGTAAACCGTAATTTTGAAGAACAGAGAGCGATCGTTCTCGAAATTCAAAATGCACAAAAAACGTAAATTTTGTTTATCGGGTCGCCAAACATCGAACTGGGAAAGCATATTTCGAGAAAGAATATTTGTAGTTTGTTTCTGAGAAATACGCGGTGTTTTTTTTATTATTTTATCAACAGAAGTATGTAGTTTGAAGATTATTATTATCGGAATTTTAATGTATCTGTCTTCCAACAGGTTCCTGTTTACGAAAAAATGGATTTAATCGCGCCATGAGAAATGCACAAATGCGATGAAACTGACTGTTTTCTTTAGAGACGAACCGTTCACCTGAACTAACAACTTACTACATGGTACTACGTCAATAAGCTTTTATCCAATCACAGTGTTGTACATTATTACGTTGCCATGGTTATCGAATACGTTTTCACGAATCGCAGATGGCAAAACGAAGTTGACTGCTCAGGTCAGATTCCAATTTCCACTTGCGAGAAGAGAACACCAGGTACTGAAAGTATTTGTTAAAAATCTGTACTGTTCAAGTGACGTTTTACCCGCAAAGCTTGTTACGGAACTGTAGCTCGCACTTTGTACAAGTGTTTTTTTTTGTTTTGTTTTTTTGGAAAAGACATTTCTAAAGAAAGATGTTTTAAATGTCACCATTCCACATTCTTGAAAGAAGCACAATTTTAATATCTGATTTTCCTTAAAATAATTTCTAAACAACGTATTGATAATGAAAATTTCATCAGTAACTTGTTAGCTAGAAAATAATCCAAGAAGATGACGACATCCACAATGTCTCCAACAATCTTTGAAAATCCTGTTTGTGAACCAACAAATAATACCACTTTTATTGATGGCACTACATCTGTTTGTAACTTAACAACGGATAATGTAAACACTACTATTGCATTGCCAGAACCATCGTACTATTCAATATACTATAGAATCATTGGAACCACATTCCTAGGATTAATATTTCTGATTGGCATCCTTGGTAACATCATGGTAGTTATGGTGGTTACTAAAAGCCGTAGCATGTTAACTCCTACCAACTGCTACCTTGTCAACTTATCCTTAGCTGATCTCATGGTCTTAGTAGCTTCTGTGCCCAACGAAGTCTTATCCTACTATTTGCTGGGAGACGAATGGATCTGGGGCCGAGTTGGTTGTGCCCTCTTCATATTTCTTCAGTATCTAGGGATCAATGCCTCATCCCTGTCCATTACAGCTTTCACAGTAGAACGGTATATCGCCATCTGCCATCCTATGAGAGCCCAGATGGTCTGTACCATCAATAGAGCCAAGAAGATTATCATTGGGGTTTGGGTGTTCGCCTGTCTCTACTGTTCCCCTTGGCTTTTCCTCACCAAGACCGTTCCTATATTTTACAGGGGCCACGATGATATGGAGACCTGTACCTTTGCTCTTTCCAGAGAGCACTATTTGGGGTATTTTTTCGCTGACCTAGTTCTCTTCTACATCTTACCACTGCTACTGTCCTGTGTACTTTACAGTCTAATAGCAAGAATCCTATTCACAAGTGACATTCGTAGAAAAATGGCTAAAGAAGGGAACCCTCCAAGAGATTCAGTGAAGAACACCAACACAAGTGCTAGAGTACAGGTAATAGATACGCTGTGGTATTTTTGTATATTTATTAATTAAATATTGATGTGGTATTCTAAGCTATAACAATAAAGCATGGTGTAATTTCAAAAATAACACTTAGAACTTCTAACTTGGCAAAACGAAACAAGTTATTTAGGCTTAACAATTGTTTTATATCATTACGTTTCGTTTTACTTGTTTCTTCTCAGGAACCTTTTTAATTCGCAATACTTTAAATAAGAATTTATCTGATGTCTTAACTTCTGCATTACTTCTGAAACACAAAACTTAAGAGTGTTGAGCTCCATACAGAAAAAAATACATTGTCCCTCCAAGAAGAAAGTTCTGAAAAGCGATGAGGCCCGACATCACTAGAGAAAAGAAGACCACAGATCACAGATTTATGTAAAATAATAACCGTGATTATCTAAAATCCAATAATATCACTTCAGGAGATATATAAACAATGAAGAGTTTGTTTGTTTTGAATTTCGCGCAAAGCTACTCGAGAGCTGTCTGCGCTAGCCGTCCCTAATTTAGTAGTGTAAGACAACAGGGAAGGCAGCTAGTCATCACTACTAACCGTCAACCCTTGGGCTACTCTTTTACCAACGAATAGTGGAATTGACCGTCACATTTTTACTTGTTAAACCTATGTGCTTTTAATATATCTGTTGTGCCTCTGTCTTCAATATTTATTGTTTATACAACTCAGACTTCTCTGTCTCTGGTATTTCACGTAAAGACTTTTAAAGACGTCTCTTATTTGTTTTCATTTTACTTGTCTTTTTACCTCTCTCTCTCTTTCTTCGTTAATCATTAAATTTACTTTTTAAAACTCTTCGACTTTAATGTATAGAGTATATACCTTTTAAAACTCTGTCTTTAGTATTTAATGTATACACCTTTTAAGCCTATTTGTTTTTGTATTTACTATACGTACCTTTTTAGTATCTATCTAAAAGGTAGATGTATATATGTATCTCTTTGTTCTATTTCTTTACAATGTAACTATTTTTAGCAATTTTGTTCTGTTTTTATTTTCATTGTTTTATCTGTTTTCTTGCACCTGCCTATATCTTCCTAATTCTTTTTATTTTCAGTCTCTTTGTTGTTAAGCCTTTCATTGAGCACAATCTTTGCTGTTCAAATTTATTTATTTTCATTTCTGTTTAGCTCTCTACTCTTTTGCCTTCATTATTTACTTCTGTGTTTAGCACCTATTTACCTTGTCATGTTTCTCATAAGTCGTTTTTATTCACTATGTTTTTCTGTCTATCTTCTCCTCTTTCTCTTTACGATTATTCTTATCTCATGCTTATCTTTTCTTTTAAATATCTACACACATCTATCTTTCTTTCAATGTCTGTTTCTGTTTGTTTTAATGTTAAATATATATTTATGTCCCCACTCTTATCTTGTTATTTCTTTCTCTATTTTTCTTTTTCTCATCTGGCATTTATTCATCTATATCTATAGATTTATAAATGGATATTTTTCTATCTTCTGTTTATGTGTGTGTTTCTTAAAGCAAAACCACATTGGGCTATGACTGAGTCCACCGAGGGGGAATCGAATCCCTAATTTTAGCGCTGTAAATCTATAGACTTACCGCTGTACTAGTGAGGGGGATCTTCTGTTTAATTGAAAATAATGATTGAAATTGTAGTTTTCAGCTGATTAAATTGTCTGTTTTTCAACAATTGACTAACGAACGTAAGTTTTTTGAATAATATACGAGCGGTTTTAACTACGTTAAAATAAACGTTTTGATTTGTTTAGGTTTTTGCTTTTTATTTCCCAATTTCATGTATTCAATTACATTAAAAATGAAACTGACGCCATGCATGACACGCGGTTCAGTACGTTATGCTTAAACAATTTTGAAACTTCATATAATGATGTCGCTGTGGAAGGGAATGTATCAAAACTACATTATCGTTCGTAAGTAGTGCGATGTTATCTGTAATTGACCATTTTTGGGGTGGGGGGTGGGAAGGGCATATAACAGCCAGTTCCGGCAAAAATGTATTTATACAGTAAAATCATATAGATGTGTTTATAACGTGGACCTAGAATTTCCAAGACAGAAATATACTTTGTACTTACTTGGATTGGAGACGAAGGAATACCTATTATCTTGAAGTACCTGGACCATCTAAGAAGATACCTGAAACAAGTCGTACCATGTTTATGTTATGAAAGGTGCAGCATTTTGTAACAAAGGTCAGTGATAACAGTTGTTCATATGTCTAAGGCAATAATGCGCAACATATTCACGAGTTATATCCGTCTGGAAAAGCGACAGAAGCCATGTACGTAGAAAGAAACTGCATTACACATCCAGTCAACCGTCAATATCTCAAACAGTTGGAGAATGAAACGAGTATTTATGCTGTTGTCACTCGCTGGTACAGCGCTAAGTGTACGGATACGATGCTAAAATCAGGGGGCTCAGTTCCCCTTGGTGGACTCAGCAGATAGTCTGATGTGGCTTTGCTATGAGAAAACACACACATTTATGCTGTTTCACAAAAAAGACACACTCTGCAAGTCGCTTGACGCAGCACCTATGAGTTATAAAGGCTAATACTTTGATATTTGCACGAAATCCTAACGATGGAGCAATTTGCAACAAAAAATAGGTTGTATTGGTTTTGTCAAAATGTACAGCTGTCATATAGAGCATGACCGAACGTGTCGACTTGGACTGTATGGACGTGAGCGTGGTTTTGTTGGAATATCGCGCAAAGCTAAACGAGGGCTATCTGCGCTATTCGTAACTTATTTAAGAGTGAAAGACAAGAGGGAAGGCAGCTAGTCATCACCACCCACCGCCAACGTTTGCACCATTCTTTTACCAACGAATAGTGAGATTAACCGTGATATTATAACGCCTACACGGTAGAAGGAGCGAGCATGTTTTGGTGGGACGGGATTCGACTTCGTGACCTTCAGATTGCGTGCCTAGCGCCTTGATCACCTGGGGCCATCAAAGTGAGAAGGCTCCAAAATTGTTCGCTTTAATGAACAATATTTAACTCTTGTTTCAATGAACATTTTGAGTTGTTAAAACAAAAATATTTTTTTTTGTAATCAGTGTGCGTGTGGAATACTTTATAAAATCCTATGAATATGGTACGAATGCAAGGCTTTGTTTTTACAATAAAAAACTACTTATATGGTTAAAAATGTGTCTTGTAGCTTTTCTAGTTTTTAGCGGAAAACTGATCTTACTAGAAAGGGATTTTAATGTAGATGTAAAACGTGAAGAAGACATTTATCCTCACTTCTTGTTTAATACGCTGGCGAGTCTTAAGTACCCCTCTAGTTAATGTGCGGTTTGATGTCGGCCTGGATATCTTCTTGCGCTTGAATATTTATAAGGACTTATTCTTCCTGTCAGAAGTTACGTAAAGAATATTGAGCATCTTGGAGCTATGGATTAAAAAGAAATTAAGTTTCTCCTAAGTCACACATTCATCATTTTTCTTTCGAAGCTCACCTTTTCAATGATCTATCCCCTACTTATATTTTTCATGAACGTCATGTTATAAAAGTAGTAACAGAATAGCAACCAAGACACATTTATTATATGGAGATTGTTTATGTTACATAAAAACGATTTTGATATCTCACCACATCGCTACAAGTTTGGTCTTGCTGTCTTAAAGCTTACGACACCTCATTGCTAACTTTTCATAATCCATTTAATGTATGAGTTCCTTCATTTGCCGGCACCTTTTATACAATCTTATGTCACAAAATACATAGATGGGTTCACAGATGTCTTTTTTTTGTAGTTCTTATACATTCAGTACTATCGTGATTTTATATTAGCTGTGATTGTCACGTGACTTGCTGATTTGTATATTCAAAATCATTTTACTACATTGTATTCAACTCTCTCCATATCCCTTTTTCTCTGATTTTGGCTACTGTTTTGGAACAGTTTTTAAGAATTATCTTAATAATTTCTTCAAAGTTATATACATGCGACAAGTCTCTTAATAAAAACTTACTACGTAGTAATTTTAACGTTGTATTCATTTTAATTGTACGTATATATGGAGAGAGAGTTTTTTGCTGGTTTGAATAAACCAGATTTTCAGGAACATAGAATTGAAAATTTATTACTAAAAGTTACCACTCGTAAAAGAAACACAATTTAGGGAGAATTCTTAAGGTAATATGAACTATGAAAAGTCAAAACCTTATTACATATGAAACGCAATTCATTAATTTCACTAGAAACGATTTATGACCTTATCTTAAAGGTAGATTTGTTTAACTGTTGAATGCTAAAATTTAAAGCTTCCTGAGAGGTAATTAGTTTATTTGGTTAACGGAAGCTCTTTCGAAGTTGCAATCTCGCTGTATCCGGCTATATGATCTCAATGTACCGGATCTCTTTGAAATTTTGGATGCAACATTTCATTAAACCACAGCTATACTTCATTAGGTTCTTTATTAATTTCTAAAACAGAAATATTTTTGTAGCTTTGAAGTCAGTATTCAATAAATGACTGTCATTTGCGATTATTTCGATTCACTTTAACATCAAAATTTGAATGCATGATGTCTCGATTTGATTTCATTTTTAATACTTTTAAAATTTCGCTTTAACAAATGGCTGCTGTTATTCCTTCGGTTCATCTTAAAAACAAGGTTCTAAAGTTGTGTGTAATATACATTTATATGTTGCAGGAATTAGTTAGCAAATATATATCCACAAAGTTACTCGATGGGTCAGCAGAAAGCTAAATGACTTAAACTGCTAAAATCCGAGGCTCGATTCTCTACGCTAGATAAACCACAGAAGGGATTGCGCTATGAAAACAAGAACTAAGATTTTATTTACGGTGATGAATAATTCCTTGTAGGGTTAGGAATTACTTCTTTGGAGCAATGACTGGTTTGACCAGGTGGATTGGACGCGAGACTCGCAATCCGAGGGGCTTGTGTTCGAATACTCGTTACACCAAACATGATTGCCCTTTTATGATCAATCTCACTATTCGTTGTTAAAAGAGTAGCCCAAGAGATTGCGGGGAATGGTGATGACTAGCTGCCTTTCACTGCTAAATTAGGAACAGCTAGCGCAGATAGTCCTCATGTAGCTTTGCGTGAAATTCATAGCAATCTAAAGAATTTTTTTATTCAACATTTTTGTTATTTTCTGGAACATTCTCCAACTTGCTGTTATCCAATCTTCTGTCTCGACGTAATTTTGTTAGCTCTGTGATTCATTCCTGTTTTTTTGGGTCAGTAAACATTCTATTTATTCAAAGACAAAAATGCTCTCATGAACTGCTTTTTGTAGCGTAACAAAATGAAAGTTTTATAAGCATTCCACTTCACATATTTTAATATATAATTAATTATTTTTCTAGACTGATACACAATATTTTTTACCAGTTTTAACATGCATTATCTCAAGAAAATATCGATGGTCCTAAGATATAAAATGCAGCTCATTTTGGCACAGTATTTTATTTAGTTAATCCTTTTCTTTTTACAGTGCTCAATTTCCATTTGTTTGTAGTTAAGCACAAAGCTACACAGTGGAATATCTGTGCTTTGCCCACCACGGGTAACGAAACCCAGATTCGACCGCTGTAAGCTCGCAGACATATTGCTGTACCACTTGGGAACACAGTGCTCAAACAACCATAGTAATGAAATAAGCACGGTTGGCTTTACAATTAGCTCGAGCTCATGACGAGGACGTACGTTTGGTATTCATTGTCAAAGCGAAACAATGCAAGTATTTTCCCACAACGTTAAACGTAAAACGTATAATTATAATGGAACCAGAAGATTATTTTTCTATACATGTAATTCAGTACTCAACTTTCCAACGCTACGTTGCACAATGAAGATTGTAGCTATTACTTGTGAATAGTATTTCATAGTTTTAATACTTGTGTAATCTTTTTAAAAGTGTTCGTTTTTCTCGGAGATTACTCGTGTAGAACAAATATGACCACGACATCTGGTTGACAGGCACAGCGTGACTTTAAGACATTGTTTTATGTGCCGATGTCCAGGTTCAATCAACAAAGGCTGGAATGTGTTACATCCGATACTTTATGTGTGCGAAAGAAAAGAGCTTTTACGAAAATTGTTCCCTTAAAAAATTACTGCAGATTAAACTAATTCATTGTTATGAAACGTTTCGGACGAAGCCTTTTGAAAAGTCAAACTATGAGTATTGAGACAGGAAAATTATACAACGAAATCGTTGTAAATGACAATCAGATATTTCATTGGTTCTTTCATTATTTATGTAATGATACTTTCAATACGAAGCTTTTGACGTGATGAATTAACTTGAAAATAATGAAAGAGCGCGGTTTCTAACATAAGCAATTTAAGATACTAGGCTTTTACGTAGCTGGTATATTTACAGGACTTTTGATTTTTTTCCTGTTCGTATACTACTTTTCTCAACAAATTAACTTCCATGTGATGTGAGATCGCATTTTGTTGTCTAATTTTGTGCGGGTTATGTAGAGATTAAACAGACAGGAGCGAAATCGTTATATTTTTGTTGTGTTTCTCTTTCAACGTTTTCGTCTAATTAATTTGTGTGTAATTTAGCACAGAGTTACACAATGGGCTATCTGTGCTCTGCCCACCATTGGTATTGAAACCTGAATTCAAGCGGAAGGGGGCTGTAGACATACCGCTGTACTACTGGGAGGCCCGTAACTAATATTCATTCAGATTGGATACATTTTGCTTTCAAATTAGATAAATGATGCTATTACTGTTCTATCTTTAAGAGTAAAGCTATACCTGAGCTTTCTCCACAGCCTGGAATCGAGCCCTGGAGTTTAAGGTTCTTAATCCTTAAACTTCCGACTGATTCACCGAACGACCACGTACACAGGTCATCCGAGGAAGCTAATTTCATGACCTACTATCAATTTATCATCTTATCATCAGAGTGTAGAATAAAATAGTCAATTTTTGGCTTACTGTAAACTTTTCTCGAGACGTTTTTGAAATAATTTGAAACCAAGAATGACAAGCCCGTCCAAGAGAGTTGGTTTCACGATATACGTTTTAATTCATTGCACTTTAACTCAACATGACAAGAAAGGGTCAATATCTGGTTCAATACGGTAATTTTTGAAGTAATTATCAACCAGAAACCTTTTTTTTTTTTTGCATGCGAATTGCGAAAAAAAAAGAATTCAATGGTTTATTGTCGAATTTTGGTTTTATATTCAGTATATGATAAACTGGAGTTTTTGTTGTGAATGTTTATCATTAAATTTTGTGTTTTTATCATTAATATGTTATATATATATATTAAATTGAAAGGTGATGTGGATGTTAATACAATTAAACGCCCCCCCCCCTCACTGGCTCAGCGGTATGTATGCGGAGTTACAACGTTAAAACCGGGTTTCGATGCCGGTGGCGGGCAGAGCACAGATAGCCCATTGTGTAGCTTTGTGCTTAATTCAAAACACCAACAACGACTAAACAGAGGTGTTAAGTAATATACAATATATTACTATAAACACCATGCTTTCGTTTAGCAAGCTATCCAAAATCCTGTTTTTTTATTTTAAAAACCTGTTTCAGTGTGTTTGATGCTGGAGTTTCCAGTTTAGTTCATCCAGGCGTTGAATTAGTTGATATTTAGCATCTCTCTGTTAACTACACAGAAGGTTTTAATACATCTCTCTGTTAACTACACAGAAGGTTTTAATACATCTCTCTGTTAACTACACAGAAGGTTTTAATACATCTCTCTGTTAACTACACAGAAGGTTTTAATACATCTCTCTGTTAAGTACACAAAAGGTTTTAATACATCTCTCTGTTAACTACACAGAAGGTTTTAACACCTCTCTCTGTTAAATACACAGAAGGTTTTAACACATCTCTCTGTTAAATACACAGAAGGTTTTAATACATCTCTCTGTTAAATACACAGAAGGTTTTAATACATCTCTCTGTTAACTACACAGAAGGTTTTAATACATCTCTCTGTTAACTACACAGAAGGTTTTAATACATCTCTCTGTTAACTACACAGAAAGTTTTAATACATCTCTCTGTTAACTACACAGAAGGTTTTAACACATCTCTCTGTTAACTACAGAGAAGGTTTTAACACATCTCTCTGTTAGCTACACAGAAGGTTTTAACACATCTCTCTGTTAACTACACAGAAGGTTTTAATACATCTCTCTGTTAACTACACAGAAGGTTTTAATACATCTCTCTGTTAACTACACAGAAGGTTTTAATACATCTCTCTGTTAAATACACAGAAGGTTTTAATGAAATAAATCAAAGTATATTTTGCACCATACCTGCTTAAAAACAAGGCGTATATGTTAGAGCGTTTACACTGGTAGACAAAACCTACATGTTAAAGCGTTCACACTGGTAGACAAAACCTACATGTTAGAGTTTACACTGGTAGACAAAACCTACATGTTAAAGAGTTTACACTGGTAGACAAAACCTACATGTTAAAGCGTTCACACTGGTAGACAAAACCTACATGTTAAAGCGTTCACACTGGTAGACAAAACCTACATGTTAAAGCGTTCACACTGGTAGACAAAACCTACATGTTAAAGAGTTTACACTGGTAGACAAAACCTACATGTTAAAGAGTTTACACTGGTAGACAAAACCTGCATGTTAAAGAGTTTACACTGGTAGACAAAACCTGCATGTTAAAGAGTTTACACTGGTAGACAAAACCTACATGTTAAGGAGTTTACGCTGGCAGACAAAACCTGCATGTTAAAGAGTTTACACTGGTAGACAAAACCTACATGTTAAAGAGTTTACGCTGGTAGACAAAACCTACATGTTAAGGAGTTTACACTGTTAGACAAAACCTGCATGTTAAAGAGTTCACACTGGTAAACAAAACCTACATGTTAAAGAGTTTACACTGGTAGACAAAACCTGCATGTTAAAGAGTTTACACTGGTAGACAAAACCTACATGTTAAAGAGTTTACGCTGGTAGACAAAACCTACATGTTAAAGAGTTTACACTGGTAGACAAAACCTACATGTTAAAGAGTTTACACTGGCAGACAAAACCTACATGTTAAGGAGTTTACACTGGTAAACAAAACCTGCATGTTAAAGAGTTTACACTGGTAAACAAAACCTGCATGTTAAAGAGTTCACACTGGTAGACAAAACCTACATGTTAAAGAGTTTACGCTGGTAGACAAAACCTGCATGTTAAGGAGTTTACACTGTTAGACAAAACCTACATGTTAAAGAGTTTACACTGGTAGACAAAACCTACATGTTAAGGAGTTTACACTGGTAAACAAAACCTGCATGTTAAAGAGTTCACACTGGTAGACAAAACCTACATGTTAAAGAGTTTACGCTGGTAGACAAAACCTGCATGTTAAGGAGTTTACACTGTTAGACAAAACCTACATGTTAAAGAGTTTACGCTGGCAGACAAAACCTACATGTTAAAGAGTTTACACTGGTAAACAAAACCTGCATGTTAAAGAGTTTACGCTGGTAGACAAAACCTACATGTTAAAGAGTTTACGCTGGTAGACAAAACCTACATGTTAAAGAGTTTACGCTGGTAGACAAAACCTACATGTTAAAGAGTTTACACTGGCAGACAAAACCTACATGTTAAAGAGTTCACACTGGTAGACAAAACCTACATGTTAAAGAGTTTACACTGGCAGACAAAACCTACATGTTAAGGAGTTTACACTGGTAAACAAAACCTGCATGTTAAAGAGTTTACGCTGGTAGACAAAACCTACATGTTAAGGAGTTTACACTGTTAGACAAAACCTGCATGTTAAAGAGTTCACACTGGTAAACAAAACCTGCATGTTAAAGAGTTTACGCTGGTAGACAAAACCTACATGTTAAGGAGTTTACACTGGTAGACAAAACCTACATGTTAAGGAGTTTACACTGGTAGACAAAACCTACATGTTAAAGAGTTTACGCTGGTAGACAAAACCTACATGTTAAGGAGTTTACACTGGTAGACAAAACCTACATGTTAAAGAGTTTACGCTGGTAGACAAAACCTACATGTTAAGGAGTTTACACTGTTAGACAAAACCTGCATGTTAAGGAGTTTACACTGGTAGACAAAACCTACATGTTAAAGAGTTTACACTGGTAGACAAAACCTACATGTTAAAGAGTTTACGCTGGTAGACAAAACCTACATGTTAAGGAGTTTACACTGTTAGACAAAACCTGCATGTTAAAGAGTTCACACTGGTAAACAAAACCTGCATGTTAAAGAGTTCACACTGGTAGACAAAACCTGCATGTTAAAGAGTTTACGCTGGTAGACAAAACCTGCATGTTAAAGAGTTTACGCTGGTAGACAAAACCTACATGTTAAGGAGTTTACACTGTTAGACAAAACCTACATGTTAAGGAGTTTACACTGGTAGACAAAACCTACATGTTAAGGAGTTTACACTGGTAGACAAAACCTACATGTTAAAGAGTTTACGCTGGTAGACAAAACCTACATGTTAAGGAGTTTACACTGTTAGACAAAACCTGCATGTTAAAGAGTTCACACTGGTAAACAAAACCTGCATGTTAAAGAGTTCACACTGGTAGACAAAACCTGCATGTTAAAGAGTTTACGCTGGTAGACAAAACCTACATGTTAAAGAGTTTACACTGGTAGACAAAACCTACATGTTAAAGAGTTTACACTGGCAGACAAAACCTACATGTTAAAGAGTTCACACTGGTAGACAAAACCTACATGTTAAAGAGTTTACGCTGGTAGACAAAACCTACATGTTAAGGAGTTTACACTGGTAAACAAAACCTGCATGTTAAAGAGTTTACACTGGTAGACAAAACCTACATGTTAAAGAGTTTACGCTGGTAGACAAAACCTACATGTTAAGGAGTTTACACTGTTAGACAAAACCTGCATGTTAAAGAGTTCACACTGGTAAACAAAACCTGCATGTTAAAGAGTTCACACTGGTAGACAAAACCTGCATGTTAAAGAGTTTACGCTGGTAGACAAAACCTACATGTTAAAGAGTTTACGCTGGCAGACAAAACCTACATGTTAAAGAGTTTACACTGGTAAACAAAACCTGCATGTTAAAGAGTTTACACTGGTAAACAAAACCTACATGTTAAAGAGTTTACACTGGCAGACAAAACCTACATGTTAAAGAGTTTACGCTGGTAGACAAAACCTACATGTTAAGGAGTTTACACTGGTAAACAAAACCTGCATGTTAAAGAGTTTACACTGGTAGACAAAACCTACATGTTAAGGAGTTTACGCTGGTAGACAAAACCTACATGTTAAAGAGTTTACACTGGTAGACAAAACCTGCATGTTAAAGAGTTCACACTGGTAGACAAAACCTGCATGTTAAAGAGTTCACACTGGTAGACAAAACCTACATGTTAAAGAGTTTACGCTGGTAGACAAAACCTACATGTTAAGGAGTTTACGCTGGCAGACAAAACCTACATGTTAAAGAGTTCACACTGGTAGACAAAACCTACATGTTAAAGAGTTTACGCTGGTAGACAAAACCTACATGTTAAGGAGTTTACGCTGGTAGACAAAACCTACATGTTAAAGAGTTCACACTGGTAGACAAAACCTACATGTTAAAGAGTTCACACTGGTAGACAAAACCTACATGTTAAAGAGTTCACACTGGTATTATGCAGTGGAACCAACATTTAAAATGATCTTCAGAGCTATTGCTGTGACTGCTATGTTTTTAGAAATAATTCTATTGCTCTCTTTTTTTATTTTAGGGCGCTCGATTTGTAATCTGAGGGTCGTGGGTTCGAATCTACATCACACCAAATATGGTCGCCCTTTCAGCCGTGGGGGCTTCATTAAGTTAGGATAAGTCGCACTATTCGTTGGTAAAGGAGTAGCCTAATTGTTGGCGGTGGGTGGTGATGATTAACCGCCTTCCCTTTGGTCTTACACTGCTAAATTAGCGAGGGTTAGCGCAAAAAGAAGTTCTCGTGTAGCTTTGCGCGAAATTTAGAAAAACAAAACAATCTATTTTTATCAAACTGTATTTTGTATTTTGGAGTCTATAGCACACTAGTGGCACAACGGTAAGTGTGAAGGCTTATAACATTTAAAAAAAACTAATTTCGAAAAAATGTTGGACACAATAAAGATGTGTTGTTGTATTGCTTTGTGCCGAACTATAAAAAAAACATTTTGGATTACATATATAAGCTCTTTTTGATACAAATTATTTGATTACTTTGCAATTGGAAACGTTTTGTTGGCTATAATTTCTTTATGTGTTTATTTCCTTTGAGGTGGTGAAAATGCTTGCTGTTGTTGTGGCTGTTTTCGCAACACTCTGGTTACCATATCGAGCTCTTGTTGTCTACAATTCCTTTGCAAAACACCGCTACATGGAAGCCTGGTTTCTGATGTTCTGTAAGACAATGATTTTCATCAACAGTGCCATCAACCCGATCCTGTACAACGCCATGTCGGTCAAGTTTCGGCGTGCTTTCAGAAGGACCTTGTCTTGCCGTAAGCAACAACAGTGTCGCCGTGGGCCATACGGAAGCGTACCCGGATCTACCAGATATCTTCCGAGTACCCTAACAACTGCAACAACACGGCCAGCTTCCTGTAGGATAGAGAAATTACAACAAGCATAAATCAACTCTGGCTTCTTTTTGAGATTCAAGATGAAACATCAACTTCCACGTGTGTCAGTAACAGTAAGGACACTAAAATACAAATCAGAAACATATATATCTTAACCTATTTGAATCAACACTGTCTCGTTAAACAAAGATGCAGGTTAAAACATTATCACCCATTCCACTTTACTCTAACAACATGGACATTACGATACGAGTCACAGAAATAAACACTGACTTAAATGAACACAAGATCAATTAGAAAAGCGAAAAAAGCAACAACTTATTACGTTAAATAGGAAGAAGATATCTACTCCAGGAAACCAAAAGAAGTCGATCACAGAACCAATAAATATAGTATTCACGACCGTTAACCTTACAAAATCACCAACTAACTTAACATTCTTGAGGTTCCAGTAGCTCTAAAAAAGCGTTGAATCATCAGACTACTCATCGGAAGACACAAGATAAGCGCGAACCGTCACTAATTTTCTTTAAAACATAAGCAACAAAGACGCCATAATACCTTCTCAATGTCATCCTGGGAATTACATCACGGTTAACAAGCATCGTGATGGTAAAATTGATAATATGGAATTACAACCAACTAACGAGACAAACTGAACATTGAGTGATTGAAAGTTAATAGTATTCTGAATCTCGAAGTGGAAAGAAGTTTGAATTTTAAAACTATTCTGATCTTTATAGTAAAGTAAGAAGAAAAACCTGGCGGGGGTCTTGATTACTAAAGATGGAGAGGATAGTTGGACAAAAGAGAGACCAAAATCATATCCTATAAATGGGAAAAAAAATATCAGCTTTGAATACGTATAGATATGGCTTTCATTGTCGTGATCTCTTTTATGTTACTGGATTTTGCAAGCTATATATTTTTTCCTATAAAACTTGCTTTTTAAAGCATAACCCCATGATACTTTGAAACTGGAAACGATTTCTTATATCTGGAACATTATAACTGTTTCTAGACTTGTCGGTAAAGTTACATTTAAGCTTCCGTCTTGTGGTTGTTTTACAAGTGCGCGAAATGCCGTTTTAGTATAATAAGAGTATAATTAATCATTTACTATTTGTACCACTGATGTAAAAACCTGAATACAGAAGTGAAGAAGATATAGGTTTGACGCTTAAGCAGTTAATATATGCCGTGTTTGTCGTTTATTGTTCATAAATATTAAAAGTATTGATATTGTAATTATTTGTGTATAATGTTATTATATTCTACAAGTCTGTGAAAAACTAAAGCTTAAGCCCAATCCGTGGATGAACAGTATGGAGTCACTGCTAACCCTCGTTCCATACGTTTAGAAAGGGACACTGCTACTGAATAAGTTGACATGGATAAACAGCATTGATTCTGTGGTAACTTCCGTTCCATAGGTTCAGAAAGGGACACTGCTACTGAATAAGTTGACATGGATAAACAGCATTGATTCTGTGGTAACTTCCGTTCCATAGGTTCAGAAAGGGACACTAATGGGTATGTACCGTGTTGAAATTTTTAACTTTATTTGTAAGATATGGTTCAGATTTTAATGGGCGCCAAACGCATGTACTGTGTAGTAGTTCGTAACTTTGTCGTTAGAGCTGGTCTAGACCGTTATAGATGTATCATTATATTTGTTATAACGTGTAAAGAAAACTATGAAAACATTAAAAAAATATTTAAATTGACTATTTTTTTGCTGTAAAGCGTAAAGCTGTCATTGTTTGGCTTTCCGCAGGTATCGAAACCCGTATTTTAGCATTTTAAACCAACTGATTTCTTGCTGAGCGACTAAAAGGTTTTAGATGATTAACAGGAAGTAGATAATATATCGTAAGATAATCTTCACACTGTACAAGTAGTTTATTGTTTTACACTGTGCAAACCGTATCTTTGCTATAATCGGATAAAGTATCATTTTCTTAGCAACTCAATTATTTTTAATCGCATCTTAAGAACTTTCCGAACGAATTGAACTGATGTTGCTCATGAGTCTAACTGGGAAAGTGTAAAAATACTTTTCATGTCATGGAACTTATAGATTTGACTGACAATTTAAAACAGAACAAAAACTGCAGAGTCAAAGTTTTTGCTCCCAGTATCATTATATCAATGCAATTTAACGTTTAGAGAACTTAGAAATAGTCTTACAACTATGTGGAGTCTTATAAACGTTTTGCTTTCATATTTGGGGACTTAGAGAAGTCCATCTTAATGGTCTGGGAACTTTTAAACCGCCTGTTAGCTGTTATTCGACTCAAAAAAACAATTTTTTCACTGACCGTAGAACTTAAAAATATTGTTTTTTTGGGACTTTATAAGGTATTCATATTTTCTATTTATGTACTGGTATTTATGGCAAAGCTACTAAGACTACTTTTCGCTATACCTGATTCTGAACTACTAATCCGAAGGAAGAAAGAACGCTAAGCGATTGGTTATCGTTCTTATAACGCTCGCTCATCGTAAAGTGTGTGGAATATTTTGTGGTATTCAACAGATTAGAACTTGGTTTCAACATCAGTTTATGGAATGGTATCGTATAATGAAAGACTCACATGTGTCTTTACCCCTCTTTGGAGGAAGGGAACTTTTGTTTACTTGTTTCGTTGGATTTCATGTAAATTTATGTGAAAGATATCTGCGCTATCCATCCCTAATTTTTAAGTGATAGATTAGAGGAAACGCAATCAATACCATCCGCCGCTAACTCTTGGTCTTCTGTTGTCAGATAGAATAGTGGGATTTGACTGTTACCCTTACAACGCGTCACGGCCTCAAAGTGAGGGAGCGCATTTACTTGAGAGAGGAAGCATCAGTGAAACTTAAAAACCACTTTTTAGTTGCTTGGAGAATTAGAAAAACATTTTAACTGTTCGAAGGAAAGCGTTTGTATTTAAATATCATCGGACTTCGAAAAATATTTTTAACTGATTGAAGGAATAAGAAATGCATTTTAACTCGTTTGGGGGACGTTTGCAATTATTGGGAGGGTGCAGAAAAGCTTTTAAACTGGATTTTGTTTTTAGAATTTCGCGCAAAGCTACTCGAGGGCTATCTGCGCTAGCCGTCCCTAATTTAGCAGTGTAAGACAAGAGGGAAGGCAGCTAGTCATCACCACCCACCGCCAACTCTTGGGCTACTCTTTTACCAACGAATAGTGGGACTGACTGTCACATTATAACGCTTCCATAGTTGAAAGGGCGAGCATGTTTGGTGCGACGGGGACGCGAACCCACGACCCTTGGATTACAAGTCGCACGCCTTAACCCACCTTGCCATGCCAGGCCTAAATTGGATTTAGTATTTGTCTGTAGTAAACATTTTTGATCAAATTTTAACATTATCTGTGAATGCTTATTATACTTCTAATTTCCCCTCGTTTGTTATTCTTTACAATAAAAATGTTAACATAGTAAATGCACCATCAGATACTAGAGAAACGATGGTACCGAACGAAATATTTGTGAAACGCACAGTTGCTTTTGTATTCCCCAAATCTGTAATTATGAAATTTCACCACGCACCGATGGCTACAAGTAGTAGTTATGTTATAGACGTTCTTATCTAACAACCGTAAGTAGCAACGATTCGTCTGGTTCTGAAACACGCTGAGGAACGTTTCTTTCTTCGATGCCATGGATGTAACTATTTGGTTAGGTAATCGAGAGATGATTAATCAGTCGTCAGGCAGTGATTATTGTATACTTCACTACTCGGGAACGGGGATTAGCTGCAGTCAAGCTAACGTTTAGAACAAAGTCGTGTAATTTATCTTCCTTTAATTTACAGCTAAAATAACTCTTAACAAAACAGTACATTGGGGTAAATAGACCTGCTTATTGCAAGTGACATCCGTATTATACAAAACGACGAAGGGAGGTCCTCGAAAAGCAAAGCTTACAAGAATCTAACATTTCAGCTACAGTGTGGACAGTGCATTCTGTCAGTTGCATTCTGTCAGTGATCGCACCAGAAGGTCTCGCTTGATTAGATTGCGTCATTATTGTAACGGAATTTACAAAGATTCTGTTCAACCAGTAAATTTAGCTAATGACATACAAAAAGTAAGCTCTAAGATGGTTTAAAATGGATTTAAAGTATACTCTTAGAGTTTAGTTTGTGTATTGTGATCTTCTCAATACAAATTGCGTGAAATTCAAAAAACCCAAACAAACTTTTAGTAATAAATATTAAAGGTACTCGAGGGCTATCTGCGCTAGCCGTCTCTAATTTAGCAGTGTAAGGCTCTTTTACCAACGAATAGTGGGATTGACCGTAACATTATAACGCCCCCACGGCTGAAAGGGCGAGCATGTTTGGTGCGACGGGGATTCGAACCCGCGATCCTCGGATTACGAGTCGAGTGTCTTAACACACTTGACCCTCACTAAAAGTTTGATTTACTACCGATATATTTCCATTAATGCTAATATTATTTCATAAGTGCATTAGAAACAGTTGCCTAGAAGTTAAAGAATTATAGCGAACAGTTTAGCATCTTACGATATGAGAATGCATATGTAACTCTGTGGAAATTAAAATTCTCTCGGTGAGGAAGTTAACCCGAGTGTTTTGTAGTGGCTTTTAATGTATTTTTTTAAACCATTAAACCCAAAGTCGCGAACACGTTACATGTAGATCAGCAATCGTAGTTTTATTACTGCTTTTTTGCAAAGTTGATATACTTTATTTATATGCGTGAATCACTTTTCTAATTATAGAGAGGGATGGGAATCTCGATAGAATCATGTTACATGCAGAAACTAATTATCTTTCAAGAACAAAGGACTTTAGTGTTATTGTTATTTAAAATTTTAGATTGTATTTAAAGCAGTGAGGGTAGCACCGTACCAACTCTTCCGTATATGTATATATAATTTTCTAGGCATTTCCCTATTTGCACAGGAATTTAGCACTGTAATTACAATGGATATTGGTTGATTGGAATTCAGCACAAAGCTACGCAATAAACTATTTTGCTCTGCCCACCACGGCTATCGAAATTCGGTTTATATTGGAGTGAGTCTAAACGCATTACGCTGTGCATCACGACTAACTATGGCATAACATCTTTCGAGTTATTAAACTATTTTTACTATCTGTTGGCTTTTCATATAGATAGCTCAAGACTACACATCATTAGTGACATAAGGGTACTATTTTTTCGTGCACTTGTTCACACGTTGCAGTGCAAACAGGAAGCAAGACAGCTTGACATTTGGCTAACAAGATGGAGTCGTACAATCTTAATTATTTGAGATAATTTGTGTTTACAATGAAATAGTGAACATTTGTCTAACGTATCTTATATATATTTAACTATATATATTGAACTTTTTTTTTCTTAATTTATTTTCCTTCATTAAGAGCTTCATAAATTAGCCGGTGGATATCAACCAATTTAGAAGCATTCTAACAACATAATAAAATACATTTTCTGCATTATAATGAACTGGAAAAAGCTGTATTGGCTCTAATTAGCCATTCTTTCTCTAGGCTGAATCTCTGTGTGTATACTTCTCTAAGGACACCACCAGGGGGCAGTAAAGAGGAGAATCGTTGAAGTAATGATATGGAAAGAAATTCTGTGTAAGGTAATTTTAAACAATAAACGAGCTATTTAGAGTTGATTATGTTTTGGAGTCTAATTTTCTTTTTTCTATTTTTTTTCTATGAAATTACTCATTATATACCTTTTTAACTTTGAAGGCTTTGAAACAAAATATTAAAAGTACTGTAATGTAAATACATATGTATATATTAAGATGAATCGCGTCATTTCTTAACAAAATGAATTTTTACTGGGGGAACCTCAGAAATTTGTTTATCTTGATACAAAAAATATTTTTAAGAAATAAAATAAACTTTATAGGTTGTTACCAGCTGTTACGTTTTCGTTCCTGTGCTGCTATAACAGCTTTGACAGTTTAGATTGTTAATGTTACAAAAACACAAATAAGTTTGTTTGCTTGTTTGTTTTGAATTTTCGCGCAAAGCTACTCGAGGGCTATCTGTGCTAGCCGTCCCTAATTTAGCAGTGTAAGACTAGAGGGAAGGCAGCTAGTCATCATCACCCACCGCCAACTCTTGGGTTACTCTTTTACGAACGAATAGTGGGATTGACTGTCACATTATAACGCCCTCACGGCTGAAAGGAAGAGCATGTTTGGTGCGACCGGGATTCGAACCCGCGACCCTCGGTTACGAGTCGAACGTCTTAACACGCTTGGCCATGCTGGGCCAAGACAAATAAGAAATAATAATTGAAAACAAACATTATTTTTAAAATTCTTACAAATTGTAGATAGGTGTATCCTACAAAAGGTTTAGACTAATCATTTCGCTAGTGTAGCTTTCTACCCATCCGGGTATTTTTCTTGGACTTGCTTGAGTGCCAGCAGATGATACTGTTTTGTTTGTCATCATTTGTCAGAATTTTGTTATAATCTTCTATTAATGTTACTGTTCGTTCAACAGTGTCATTTACGACCTTCATACACTAAGCAGCACATTTAATACTTAACAGAACTATATGTGTATCTTTTAGGCCACTCTTTCACATATTTTTTCAAGAAATAGTGTAGATAACTCAGTAATTAAAAAAAAAAAACTTGCATGTGTTATAGGTATAAAAGTCATCCAAATCTTTCCTTTTAATCGGCACTGAAGAGTCCAGCTTTGTACGTTTTACTGGATACTTATTTTCTCGCTTCCCTACCGTTTCAACCATCTTAAAATTTGTGGCAAAAGGGACATATTGTCATCAATGAATGAACGTGCAATGAACTCCTCTGATAAATACCATAGATGATCAAAATTTTTTTCATCGCAAGAGATGATATCTTCTCTTTCTATTTTTTACACTCCTCAAAGTTTTTCAATAGTTTAAGATCTTACCGAGTAATGGAGACTGCGTCAGTTTCTTGCATTTTATCGAAAAACAAAAAATCAAATAAGTTTCAATTATTTCTCCTCTATGATGGCTAGTTTAAATTACTTCCTGAACATCCAACAAGGAATAAACGACTTCGGCCATCCATCTGGTAAGATGAAGACCTGCTGGAGCGCTGAAGGATAGTTATTCGTTTAAAGGTATTCCTCCATCCAATACAACTGCAGACTGTAACAGTTCTTATTAATCGTCTTTAGGTCAAAACTCTTTAACTGATTAAATTCAAACGCTATTATGTCATATTTAATGTCTTGTTTGTTTGTTTGTTTTGGAATTTCGCACAAAGCTACTCGAGGGCTATCTGTGCTAGCCGTCCCTAATTTAGCAGTGTAAGACTAGAGGGAAGGCAGCTAGTCATCACCACCCACCGCCAACTCTTGGGCTACTCTTTTACCAACGAATAGTGGGATTGACCGTCACATTATAACGCCCCCACGGCTGGGAGGGCGAGCATATTTAGCGCGACGCGGGCGCGAACCCGCGACCCTCGGATTACGAGTCGCACGCCTGACGCGCTTGGCCATGCCAGGCCTTGAATTACCCTAATATATACGTGTGTGTATATATGCTTATTTTTTTAAGGATTAGTCAAATGCTGTTTATATAAACGAAAATCAACTAATTTGATTATAAAAATGCTGTAATTATTCAAAGATTGGTTCAGGAATCGTTTTCTAAACAGTTATTAACCTTCAAACTAAAAACGTGTTCTCAAACTTTTCACTACAGCTGAGGTCTGCATATTCCTCCAATTTCCTATTTTTAACTTGTCATAACAAGGAACTACTAGACAAATTGCTTGCAATCCACAATTTTTTATATAAAATACAAAGGGGCACCTAAAACTATTTAATGGAGTTAACTGCAAAACTGATGTTATTTCTGCTTACATTTCTTGGGTGTGGCTCAAGTGTTTTTGAGGGTCCTGTAACCAAAGAAAATCACCGAAAATATAAGCAGCCTGGTGTATAGATATGGACACATACAATTAATTCTAGGAACGGACTGAAACAAATGTTAAAGAAATTGATGTAATAGTAATCTCTCAGGTTAATAACTGTAAAACTTAATCGTAAAACATGTAGATGTAAACTTATTCCATTCCAATGTAAGCCTTTTGTGAATGTTCATAAATCAACTGAGATTTTTGCGTAATTCTTAAAAAACGAACACATTTCTGAAGGTTAGATATTTGATACTATTAGTGGAATGGAATTTTTTTTAACTTACCATAAACATGGTATAATTGAATTTGGTTTAGTTTCTTTATAATTACTGAGATTTCATCTTATAATTATACTCTCTACGAAACATTAAATACTAGCTACAGAAAATCATTTTATGAGGAAACTGTAGGCCCGGCATGGCCAGGTGAGTTAAGGCGTTCAACTCCCCGCGTCCCCGTCGTATCAAACATGCCCTTTCAGCGGTGGGGGAGTTATAATGTGACGGTCAATCCCACTATTAGTTGGTAAAAGAGTAGCTCAAGAGTTAGCGGTGGGCGGTGATGAATAGCTGCTTTACCTTTACTCTTACACCGCTAAATTACGGACTGCTAGCGCAGATAGCTCTCGTGCCGCTTTGCGCGAAATTCAAAACAAACTAATCTAATGAATAAGTTAGAGTGCAAGTGGTAAGATCAGTAATAGATCATCAAAAGAAACATAAAAACTAAAACATTCGTAAAGTAAGCCTAAAGAACAATTAACAAATATTAAGATACTAAGGTCTAAGTAGAACAGTTACATCGTCAATAAATGTTAATTAGATGAAAAACATATAACGGTTTAACCAAATTTTACCACTTTAGTTTCCATGACTGTCGTTTGGGTATTGTCATTGTTTACGCCTTATTAACAGCTGACCCATTGAAATCGTGCATTTTGTCATCACCAGGAGATCAATCCATTTGTACGAATATAGGAAGATTATAGGGTTAAACAATTGCTGAATTACAGCGAATAAGAGCTTTTGTCAGATGCATCAGTTAGCGATGTTGTTCAGCGGTAGATCCGCATAGTTTTATCCATACTTCACGAAGGGCTGGATTATAATCTGTGTACCACGTTTAATTGAGCGGCACAAACCTTCATTTTAATACTAAATAATTAAATTCACTTAATGTCAGCTAGTTTTACAGCACATCTCTTTAATACCAGATAATTAATTTCGGTTAGTTTTACAGCACATCTCTTATGCCCGGCATGGCCTAGCGCGTCGTAATCTGAGGGTCGCGGGTTCGCGCCCGAGTCGCGCCAAACATGCTCGCCCTCCCAGCCGTGGGGGCGTTATAATGTTACGGTCAATCCCACTATTCGTTGGTAAAAGAGTAGCCCAAGAGTTGGCGGTGGGTGGTGACGACTAGCTGCCTTCCCTCTAGTTTTACACTGCTAAATTAGGGACGGCTAGCACAGATAGCCCTCGAGTAGCTTTGTGCGAAATTCCAAAACAAACAAACACATCTCTTTAATACCAGATTATTAATTTAGGTTAGGTTTACAGCACATCTCTTTAATAACAGATAATTAATTTCGGTTAGGTTTACAGCACATCTCTTTAATACCAGCTTATTAATTTCGGTTAGGTTTACAGCACATCTCTTTAATACTAGATAATTAATTTCAGTTAGTTTTACAGCACATCTGTTTCAATGTCAGATAATTAATTTCAGTTAGTTTTACAGCACATCTGTTTCAATGTCAGATAATTAATTTCTGGTAGTTTTACACCATATTTTAGTTTTAATGGAAACGAATGTTTTAATGATTCAACAGTAATACTTTATCACGACTTACAATAAAATAAAAGACAAAACTGCTTATTTCCACCAGTGTGGACACAAAATTTTGTCTCGTTACTACGGGGACGTATAATGTAAAGAAATGTTACATAGACGTTTGGATTACTCGTAAATGCAAGTGGAAAGTTTGAAGTCCCAGCTTGAAATGAATCGAACAAGCGGGCTTGTATTCAGTTAAGACTGTAGATTTGGTTTGTTTTGTTTTGAATTTCGCGCAAAGCTACACGAGGGCTATCTGCACTAGTTGTTCCTAATTTAGCAGTGTAAGACTAGAGGGAAGACAGCTAGTCGTCACCACTCACCGACAGTTCTTGGGCTACTCTTTCACCAATGAATAGTGAGATTGACCGTCACATTATAACGACCCCACGACTGAAAGGGCAAGCATGTTTGGTGCGACCGGGATTTGAACCCGCAACCCTCAGATTACGAGTCTAGTGCATTAACTACCCGGCCATGCCAAACCAAGACCATGGGTATAGATTACATTTAACAGAAAAGTATTTTTTGTTGAAGTTTGAGGCCGTGCAGGCATTATAATGTGACGGTCAATCCTACTATTCGTTGGTAAGAGTTGGCGGTGAGTGGTGATGACTAGCTGCCTTCCCTCTAGTCTTACACTGCGAAATTAGGGACGGCTAGCGCAGTTAGCCCTCGAGTAGCTTTGTGCTAAATTCAAAACAAACAAACAAACGGCTTGAATGGGTAAGGAAAGGAAATTTATTACAAATGTACAAACAAGCTTATATCTTCCTCACGTTGCACAAATTCTGTTGCTAGAAATTATTCAGGAAGAAAGGTAATCAAGCTGAGACTTGGACATTACAAATTGCAGCAAAAATTAACAAGACAAAATATGTTATTAACAACTCTTTTTTTTTGTGGAAAATAATTTAAGAAAATATTTTATAATTCTAATGCATATACATTTTCTTATGAAAAACATGCCTGGTAATAATACATTTTAAGCTGCAATAAGACAGCTTGCTAGAGCTGACTTTTCTTGTCTGAAAATCCACAAGATGGAACGAAGTTGTTTCCAGTATCTATAAGAACTTATGTTTGTACATAACATCGGAGGATACGATACAAAAAGCAGTTTGTGTATTTGTTCGTGCCCGTAAGTATTTTTGGTATACAGTTACTGTCAATTCATTTGGGAAAAAAAAGTTCCCTTGTAGGACATCGGTGAGTCTCTTTGAATTTGGCCTATCATGGCCAGGTGAATAAGGCACTCGACTCCTAATCTGAGGGTCGCGGGTTCGAATCTCCATCACACCAAATATGCTCGCCCTTTCAACCGTGGGGGCGTTATAATGTGACGCTCAATCCCACTATACGTTAGTAAAGGAGTAGCCCAAGAGTTGGCGGTGAGTAGTGATGACTAGCTGCTTTCCCTCTAGTCTTACACTGCTAAATTAGAGATGGCTGGCGCAGATAGCCCTCGAATAGCTTTGCGCGAAATTCAAAACAAACTAATTCGTAACGTCTATTACATAGCATTTTTACAATTGTTTCTGTTGTTAACAAGTTCCAAAATATCAAATGCAAAAAACAACTTAGTAATGTGCAGTAGGAATCGTTAAATTTAGGTGAATAGAGTTTATGAAACGTTTGCCATGTCTCAAGTGATTTAATTGATTACATTATAATAACGTACCCGGAAATAAATACATTATAAAAATGTACCCGGAAATAAATACATTATAAAAACGTACCCGGAAAATAAACTTTCATAGAATTCAAACAAGACACTTGGAATTTACAAATATCAATACTTATCCAATTAAGATATTATTTGGGAACAGTAAGGTGCTTGGTTATTAACTTCTTTACGTTTTAAGATGACTTCCATAAGACTATGGTGAGTGATACTAAATTATAAGATAGCTTAAAAATAATTTTCAAGAACTTGTTCCGGGTTCTGAGTAGTTGTGATATGTTTGTTTGTTTGTTTTGAATTTCGCCCAAAAGGTACTCGAGGGCTATCTGCGCTAGCCGTCCCTAATTTAGCAGTGTTAGACAAGAGGGAAGGCAGCTGGTCATCACCACCCACCACCAACTCTTGGGCTACTCTTTTACCAACGAATAGTGGGATTGACCGTAACATTATAACGCTCCCACGGCTGAAAGGGAGAGCATGTTTGGTGCAACCGCGATTCGAGCCCGCGACCATCGAATTACGAGTCGAACGCCTTAATTCACCTGGCCATGCCAGGCCTATTGGTTTCTATAAACGCATTCGTTGCAATATGTGTTAAAAGCCTGGCGCTAAAGGTAAAACAGTTACAGAAGTGTTTCAATCATCATTTGTATTTTTGAAGTGCTTTTAAGTGTCATTCTTGATGTCCTACACTTCCTTATATAAGTTCTTTGTAATAACATTATACAGTGTTGACGTCACGAGCATCCTCTTTGATTTGGTGTGCTTAATGCACTTCTGGTAACACCAAAAATATATGCTGAAAGAACATTTGCTATGCTTTATGTCATTTTTTAAAAGTTTTTCGATAAAAATAACAAATGGTTATTCATATACATTTATGCCTATAATCTCTAATCCCTCGAAAGTAAATATATTATAGGCTACTGACCTGATAAAGTTGTTTTTTTTTTAAACGTACCCTAGGTTTTTTGATCTGTTGATAAGCGCAAACCTACCCAATATGACGTTTGTGCTCTGTGTATCTTGAGTATTAATAGCTTTCAAAACTCAGCTTTTAGTGCAAAACCATCAGAGGTGTTTTCATACTTTGCGGTCAATTTATACAAAATTCCATGTGAAATACAATTTCTTCACAAAAATGACTTTTTGCTCAAAGTGTTAAAAAAGAGAACATCTTTGAACTTAGCAGAGCAGCCTGTTCATAAGTGATATGTACAGAGATTTAAACACATAAACCAGAAATTCATTACTATCAATGTTAATAATATTTATATATTTATTTATGTATAAAATCCTAGCAATAGAAGAAAATAGTGGTATGATTCAATCATAAACTTGTTTTGTTTTGTTTTGTTATATCTTTTTTGAATAACGTACGATTTTTTTTTAAATCACACTACATTTTGGTCAATTATTTTACCAAATATACGAGTAATTCATTTTTGTATTTATGTAGGAATGTTTAGAATACAAGCCATGGTTCATAAAGATTAACTTGTTCAAATAAAATTTTAGCCTTCTTTACAGAAATTATTTTTAAAAGATCATTTATTTACATTGTTTAAAATTATTCTGCTCCTAATAAGCTAGGCCCGGCATAGCCAAGGGTGTTAAGACGTTCGACTCGTAATCCGAGGGTCGCGGGTTGAAATCCCGGTCGCACCAAACATGCTCGCTCTTTCAGCTATGGAAGCGTTATAATGTGACAGTCAGTCCCACTATTCCTTGGTAAAAGAGTAGCCCAAGAGTTGGCGGTGGGTGGTGAAGACTAGCTGCCTTCCCTCTAGTCTTACACTGCAAAATTAGGGACGGCTAGCGCAGATAGCCCTCGTGTAGCTTTGCGCGAAATTCAAAACAAATCTGATGAGCTGCTAAATGCTTTAGTTTAATTACTAATGGTAGATTATTTTGCCAAGTATGGAAATTTTTCTGAGAATAACTTTTGGTTTCTCGCTCGTTTGAAACATCGAAGTAGATCTTAGAACACTGATGGTGGAAAGTTGAACTTCGGGACGATATCTCAAATTCAAAAGTGACTCTCAAGCATCAGACAAGCACTTATTTTTTTGTTTCATTGTCAAACAGGGTTCTATTTCAAGCAGCACTTGTAATTAGGGTTTTAACACTAAAGCTTAGGAAGATCATGATAAGCAAGTATCTTAAACGGAAGCCTAAAATTCTCAGATCTATCCCTGTCCTGTGCATCACATGTGACTCACAGGGCATAGTACTACAGTACTCGAGTATTGCATACGATACGCAGCTACCTTTATTTGTTACACTGCTCGTTACCGTGACAATAGGAACTGGTCGTTTTGCTTCATCGTGTAAGAAAGATAGGTTGATTTATCATACTTTAACTCAGGAGAAAATGTCAATATAGGATTTTTAGTTGCTAAAACTCTACCCCACTCTCTTTCAGCGATATTAGAGGTATGCACACAAATAGCACAATGGTATATCTGTGTAGTTACAACTTTAGAATACGCGTAGCTTTGTCCTTAACGTCAAAACAAAGAAAGCTAGAAGCATATGCTTCGTACACACTTATTTGGGTAAACTGTCAAATAAGCATATTTACAAAAACAATCAAATTACCTAAAATATGATAAGAATCAAGTCACATTGAGTTAAAGCGAGAGTTACGACATGAAATTGGTTAAATAAGAGGACAGACAGAAGGATAGATAAATTGCAAGTATAAGAAAAAAATATCAGTAGACAACGCACTTAAGTGAGTTTCGTTCTTCATAAAACAAACATACGGAGGTGTAGTTGGGGTGTGACAACGATTTGTTAACAAGGTGAGAATTCACATCCTTAAAAATGTAAACTTAGATCACATTAACAGCTTACACTTCTGCTACGTATGTAAATGTGAGTTATAAACATTAATCAAAGTCATGTATATAATATTTAAAACAAACACTGTTAACTGAAATCACTTTTGTTACGTTAGTTTTATTAAAGCGTGTGTTTTTCGTGTAGCAAAGCTACAAAGGGCTATCTGCGCAGCCACGGAGGGGAATCGAACCCCTGATTTTAGCGTTATAAAGCCGGAGACATACCGCTGTACTAGCGGTGGGGGCAGTTTTATTAAAGCTATAACATTTTATGATCATAACATTTTAATGGTCAGTAACGCTACCAATCTATAAAACTACATATGTGTTTATTTATGTGGAGTGTGTCTTATTTCAAATATTATTTTTTGATATTTCATTATTCTGTCGTGGACGTAAAATCACTTATTTTAACGAAGGGCGTGAATTTTAAATTGCTAGGGTGTAGTTCCTATATAAGTACTTCGCATTCCAAACAGAGTCAAATTACATCTTTCATTGAGAGGTAAAATAAACAAAAATATTCTGGTGTTTTCGAGAATCCGGAGATGTGTGAGGAATAGGATTAGATTATTCATTACTGAAGAAATATGAGTTTTGTGTGTCTCTATTCCTGTTGCGAAAGGTAAGACATCCTTTTTATGTGGGTGCCAGCATAGCCAGGTGGTTAGAGCGCTTGATTCGCTATCTAAGGATTGTACGTTCGAATCCGTCTTCCATCAAACATGCTCGCCCTTTCAGCCGTGTGGGCGTTATAATGTTACAATCAATGTAACTATTCGTTGGCAAAAGAGTAGCTCCTGAGTTGGTGGTGAGTGGTGATGACTAATTTCTTTCCCTCTAGTCTTACACTACTAAATTAGGGACGGATAGCGCTCGTGCAGTTTGGCGCAAAATTCAGAAAATATACAAACAATTTAATAACTAATTAAAATCAGCATTTTGTACTTAGAGAATTACGCAAGTTTTTAAAACTGTGTAAATATGAAACGTCGATTTTAATTATTTATTAATATCGTAGTAAAAGTGTTTAAGGTGACGGAAAGTTTCCTCGAAAGACTCCTGATGCTAAGAAATGGGGAATATAATATTCAAGCAAGTGATGGAACACATATTGCTTATTTCAGAGTAGTTCTCTCTGGTTTATATGAGACATGCTTAATTGTAAAACAGCAGACAAAAACGTTTTTGATAAAGTGTGTAGTTTCGTGTATATATAAAAATACGAATACGTTATTCTACGAAAGAATAATATGCAAAAGTTGCATGTAAGAGACAATGTGTGTTTTCTTATAGAAAAGCCACACTGGGCTATCTGCTGAGTCCACCGACGGTGCATATGACAAAGTGAGAAAGAAAACCTTTCTTATATTAGAACAGTACTAATATACTTTCTGGAGCTAAAGTACATTTGTAGCAATTCAACGTTACTGAAAACAGTTTATTTTAAAACTTTAGAATGAACTTTAAAATTAGAAAGAATCAAAAGATGTTGTTCTTTTGAATTCAGGACAAAGCTACACAGTGGGCTATCTCTCTGCCCACCACGGGTATCGAAACCCTGGTTTTAGCGTTGTAAGTCCGCATACATACCGCTGAGCCACGTGGAGGGGGAGGGGGGCAGAATAAAAATAAAATATGCCAAAAGTAATGTAAGCCAAGTTAGGAAAAATCATATCCTGTCATAACTCCCGTTCAGATATATCTTTAGTCTAATTAAAATCGTGTTCGTTTCTCTTTGTCACGCGATAAAAATAGTTAAGACAGCTAATGACAAATGATGGACTCCAATGTTCCCTAGAGCAGAGCGATAAAAAGAAGGACTAGTTTTCCTGCGATGTTAAAACCACACCGTCAGCACTTTTTTGGGTCAAGCACAATGTTCTTAAGTGTCAACGAGAATTAGTGTTAAACTATGTTAGAGCTAATTCTGCTGTTGGTTTTTTTTTGATCGAAGACGCATTTGCCCATGAAACGCAGATACCAGCATGTGGTCCTGGGCTAAAAATACAGTGATAGGACAATACGAATTAACGCTACGGTAAGAAAAAACTTGTTCTTATGAGAATCGCTGAGTTTTGAAATTGACTGAACATAAGAGTGTAAACAGGAATCGAACCTTAATATAATCGCTTTTGTATACAAGTACCTAAAATATTAAATGTAATAGATATATGTATGTATAGCAAAATAATTAAAACTCGCATTTTAAATATATGTTATAAGGAATAACGAATGGATACAGCAAACTCTGATAGGTTTTGTTTTTTCTCATGTTACCAAACCGGATTTCCAGCGAAGTGAGGAAAACAAAGAAAGTTTGGTTTTTTTTTTAATTTCGTGCAAAGCTACACGAGGGCTATCTGCGCTAGCCGGCCCTAATTTAGCAGTGTAAGACTAGAGGGAAGGCAATTAGTCATCGCCACCCACCGCTAACTCTTGGGCTACCCTTTTACCAACGAATAATGGGATTGACCCTCACATTATAACGGCTGAAAGGGCGAGCATTTTTGGTGCGACGGTGATTCGAACCTGCGACCCTCAGTTTATGAGTCGAGCTCCTTAACGATCTGGTCATGCCAAATAAGAAAGATTTCCATCATTTCTAAGTCTAGTCTTCTTTCTGTTTCACCACAACTTGAAAGTTATTCTTTAGTTTTTTTTAAATTATTGGAAAAGTTACATTAGTCTGGTTGTGTTCAGGAATGTGATATTCCGGTAGTTTACATATTTTGACTCTAATTTGCATTACGCTCATATCTGTCTTTCTATTTTAAATTTGCACTTTTATTACATTATAAGCATAAAACAAACCACGTTGGTCTTATAATATCTTGGAGTATGAAAAGAAATTCAACTTACAAGCAAATTAAACAAAATAAAACGTTTAAAGGCTTACAGTTGCTGATTCAAAATCGATCCCTGCTGATTCTAATCAATATAAGAGCAGGCAGGAAATTTATTATTTTTTGTGGGAAATCATTTGATGAACTTACTCTTAACAATTAAAATTCAGAACTTAGTGGTCTGTAGTTTCCAATCTATTGATAACATCTTTAAAGATAAGTTTAATTTTTTTTCAAACCCCATGACTAGAAATGGGTAGAGAAATTTAGTCAGACCGTTTATATATGATACATTGAGCACATTCGTTTTAATGATTTCAAGATGTTTTTTGTGTTTTTTTTAATTTCGTGCAAAGCTACACGAGGACTATCTGCGCTAGCCGTCCCTAATTAGAGGGAAGGCAGTTCGTCATCACCACCACCGCCAACTCTTTTTACCAACGAATAGTGGGATTGACTGTCACACTCCCCAACGGCTGAAAGGGAGAGCATGTTTGATGTGACTGAGATTCGAACCCGCGAATGGAACGTCTTAAAACTGAACAATTAGCTAGCCATGTTACTTTCACACGAGGTTTATTTGTTTGTTTATTGCTTGTTTGTAATTAAGCCCAAAGCAACACAGTGGGCTATATGTGCTTTGCCCACAACTGGTATCGAAACCCGGTTTTTAGCGTTGTAATTCCGCAAACGTGCGACTGTACCACTGGAAGACTTTCGCACAGGGATCGAACCTCTAATATCGGATAAGTTCTTAAGCTGATCGCTGAATCATCGGCGACATTATTTGTGCAAACTTTGCTGTACAAATACGCTAATAAAGCTCCCAACTTTTATATAAGTGGAAGGAGCGAATAATGAGCTACTTACATCACATATTGTTTGTTTGTTTTAGAGCAAAACCACGTAGGGCCGTCTGCTGTGTCCTCCATGGGAATCTTAGCGTAGCAAGTCCGTAGGCGATCAAATGTTGCATAAAAACTTAGTTTACTCTTTGTATTTCTGCGTTGACAGTTACCAAAGGAGGTGATAAGACAATGCGTTTTAATCTTCATAGTAAGTATGTCTTGTTTGTTTGTTTTTGGAATTTCGCACAAAGCTACTCGAGGGCTATCTAAGCTAGCCGTCCCTAATTTAGCAGTGTAAGACTAGAGGGAAGGCAGCTAGTCATCACCACCCACCGCCAACTCTTGGGCTACTCTTTTGCCAACGAATAGTGGGATTGACCGTCACATTATAACGCCCCCACGGCTGGGAGGGCGAGCATGTTTGGCGCGACGGGGATGCGAACCCGCGACCCTCAGATCACGAGTCGCACGCCTTAACGCACTTGGCCATGCCAGGCCTTCTTCATAGTAAGAAAGTAAGAACAGAATATTTAATTAACTATATATACCACTGTGTTGATTTTTAATTTTGATCTGATCGTAAGTTAATATAAATTACTCAAGTGTATTCTCTTGTTGGTGTTCTTGGTCGCACGATCCGCTTCTAGTTCAAGAAGACTAGCTTACTGACTCGCTTTTGGTTCAAAAAGACTAGCTTGCTGACCCACTTCTGGTTCAAAAAGACTAGCTTGCTGACCCACTTCTGGTTCAAAAAAGATTAGCTTGCTGACCCGCTTCTGGTTCAAGAAGATTAGCTTGCTGACCCTCTTTTGGTTCAAGAAGACTATTTTGCTGACCCGCTTTTGGTTCAAGAAGACTATTTTGCTGACCCACTTTTGGTTCAAGAAGACTAGCTTGCAGACCCGCTTTTGGTTCAAGAAGACTAGCTTGCTGCTCTGCTTCTTGATCAAGAATACAATATTACTGTTTATGCAGCTTTTCTGTTTTATAGAAGAGGGAATACATTAAGTTAATTATAGCTCAGATAACGCCTGGTTAAACAAGATTTGTTTACTTCCTTCAGGTTTGCCAAAAACGTTTGGTGTAATTAACCACTGTCTTCAGGGATAACACTGCGGCACTGAACATGCCGTAGTTGCAGGAGATGCGAAATTCAATATGAAAAGGAAACTTCGCTGTGTTGAAGAGGCAGAAATAACCGAATATCACCAATGAACACTTTAACTCATTAGCTCATAATTTTCCATAAATTTCATACAACGTGATAATCTAATTGGTTTACGTGGATAGAGTAGAGGTTATTGTATGGTCCTCACGACTGAGATAAAAGTTATGGTAATATTTTTCAAGGGTGCCAATTATAAAGTAATCTATATTTATCTCAAAAGATTACACGTTGGTTACATAGTCACCGTTGAAAACACAAATAAACGGGGCGGAATAGTCAAATAGTTTATTGTGGGAAGACACACTAGTAGTTTATCAAAGTAAATGTTGGGTTTGAATTTCGTGCAAAGCTACACGACGGTTGTCTCCTCTAGTCATCCCTAATTTAGCAGTGTAAGACTAGAGGGAAGGCTGTTTGTCATCAACACCAACCACGAACTATTGGGTTACTCTTTGCCAACGAATATTGGGATTGACCGTCATATAATAACGCCCCTGAAAGGGCGAGCATGTTTGCTGTGACGGGAATTCGAACTCGCAATCCTCGGATTACGAATCGAGTGCCTTAACCACCTGGCCATGACGGACCAAACAATTTATATGTTACTTTATGAGGGGTATTGTCTAATAAATCTGCTTTGCTTTAATCAAATGTAAGTAGAGGCGTCGTTAAGTTTAACAAGCAATTACTTGTTACTTTTTATCAGTTAAACCTAAAATAATGACAACTAATCTTTGTTTGTTTGAAGTTAAACACTAAACTACATAATGAGCTATCGGTTCTCTTCTCACCGTGGGTATCGAAACCTAAAACAATAATAACTGATCTTTGTTTGAAGTTAAACACTAAACTACATAATGAGCTATCGGTTCTCTTCTCACCATAGGTATCGAAACCTGGGTTTTAGCGTTGTACGTCCACAGACATACTATGTGCCACCAAAGGAGGGGGCAACACCTAATTGATATAAAGTTTACCCTATAGTAACGCTTACTGACAGAAGTATATCATTACCTAAATTGGGATTTAGAGTCAGAAATATTTCTGTATAACAATTAAGTTATCATCTATTAGCATTTCTTAACAATATAAAAAATCGTATTATGATAATAAGTCAGATAAATTAAGCAGTGAGGAGTGACACAACAATTTATTCTCTCAATCGAATCTAATTCGTCTTTAGTTTTTATATTTATTCTTTTACTTATTATCTAATTAACAATGATATGCGACTATTAATGAACAAAGGTCCTAAATTTCAGGAATACTTTTAATTAGCAAATCACATAATAAAGGTTCATATTAATGAAAAAAATGAAAAGTGGACTTAAAATACAGAGGGTTGACGATGTTATATCACAACAATTTGAAATATGTATATCAGCAAGTCACAGCTGATATATAGTTGCGGTGGAACGGTGTGTATCAAAACCACATTATAGACTTCTTTAGCTTTCGTAGGTAGTGTAAGAACACCGAAAATTGATAAATTGATCGCTTCTGAGAGGGACATGTAACAATCCTTTCAGACGTAAAATATTCATAGTTTTAGATAATAAAAATGTTTTCAAATTAAAAGTATAAAAATTCTAAGACGGAGATATTTATTGTACATAATGACATTGGAAAACAAAAAATATGGATCAATTTGGAGCACCAGGACCGCAAGGAAAGAGACTTGCAAGATAGCGTATTCCATCCATGGGAAGCCAAGTGTGGTATTTAATAACAAATGAGAATCCATGTGCAGACAGGTCAGTACAAACAGCCATTCAGTTGTAGCAAGCAACAGCACTCAACATTACCATGTTGAGTCTCGATCCAGAAAAGCGACAGAAGCTGCTTCACGACATATATACTCAATCGAAACATACCTCAAGCTGTTGGAGAATGAAATGGGTATTAATGCTGCCCCATACAAATACATATGGATCAAGTCACCAAACACAGCGCCTATGGATTTCTTTACAATTTATGTGTTTAACTAGCACATTAGATGGAGTATAGAAAGGTAGTTAAAAGAACAGTATGCTTTGGACATAACCTCTTACGACGGAACCTTTTGCTGTCGAAACTACGCTGCCGGTCTATAACCAAGAAACACGGAAGTCACATAAAAGCGCAACAGGAAATAAACCGGTGATGAGGCTCCAAACCCATTTCAGAACAACAGACTCATTGTTCAGTGCATCTGTGTTTTACAACCTTGATAAAAGCAACCGTAACGTGAGTGAGTGGTTAAAACGTCCACTCTAACATTACATTTGTATAGATTAATAATTTAATTACATATGATTTTACTTGTGAAGATTTGTCGTTGACAGAAAGCTACTGAAATGGAATTATGGAAAACTAAATGGCACCAAACACGTAATAAGTTTAGTTTTACATAATAAGTTTAGTTTTACATATATTGAATAAATAAAAAGAATTTAAAAAATAATACTGTTAAGAAACTTGGTAATTTGAATTAAAGACATAATTAATAAACGCATAAAAATACTTTTAAAAATCACTATGAGCAAGAATGACTATGTTATAATTGAGAACGAAGTTAGTTAGTTTTCAAGTTATTTAGTAAAAATCGTTTTATATTACAGCTTTGTGTCAAAAAATCAAAAACTAAAACCTTCGGGTAACAAGTTTTAAAAACACGTGAAAATGTTTGTTTGTTTTTGAATTTCGCGCAAAGCTACTCGAGGGCTATCTGCGCTAGCCGTCCCTAATTTAGCAGTGTAAGACTAGAGGGAAGACAGCTAGTCATCACCACCCACCGCCAACTCTTGGACTACTCTTTTACCAACGAATAGTGGGATTGACCGTAACATCGTAACGCCCCCACGGCTGAAAGGGCGATCTTGATTGGTGCGACAGGGATTCGAACCAGCAACCATCGGATTACGAGTCGAACACTTTAACACGCTTGGCCATGCCGGGCCCACGTGAAAATAAATACCTTCCAGTTTTATCATTCTTTGGAGTACATTCTGTTAAATCGTGTTGTGTAATAAACCTAAAATATTTTGAATTTTCAGAGTATCCAAAACACCACACAAGTACAGGTTTACTGCAAGCGATTAAAACCTTTAAGAATAATGATTTATCAATTATCGTAGCTAACGGTCTGAAGTGAACAAACGCTGGAATGTTACTAAAGATAGAACTACTATTAGTCCGTTAGTTATAATTAACAGATTAATGGTAATAGAAAATTAAAGGCTTTAAGGCATAACAATGATGTATGACTCCCTCTAGTGTAATAACTTCTAAATTAATTATCGCTAACACAGGTAGTTTTCTAGTGGCGTTGCGCAAAATTAAACAAGGAATCTAATTAATTAAATGTGATACAATATTACGCTATTAGTTGTGTGTTTTCTTACAGCGAAGCCGCATCGGGCTATCTGCTGTGCCCACCGCTCGGGATCAAACCCGTTGATTTTAACGCTGTAAATCCGAAGACTTACCTTTGTCCCAGCTGTGAACACGTCATCAGTTACCTTAGTTTTTTCCTTTTTACTTTATAATATATGTCATTGTTGTTACTTCATTTTGAGTGTTAATATTATTATTTACTTTCTTAAAATGCATTTTACTTTGTTTACAGCTATTACTGAGGACGTAACTTTATTACTTCGTGCTGTCTGCTACATGCTTGTTGTAATGTAACAGAGGTTGTTTGAATACAAATTGGCTTTGTTAAACACAACTCATTAAATGTTTACTATAATCCTCTCTCTGTGACATTTGATATGGTTGTATTTAATTACATTATCTATATTTCAGCTACTTTTAGTACTGCTCCATTGAATTATTACTTATTATTATTTGTTGTACTATCTCTATGGCTCTGCTACCAGACGCTGTGACAAACTATTAAGTAAATTTGTTCACGACATGTTTTGACGAGACTAGTTACAAACTACAAACATTGCACCTTTCAGGTCTTTCTGCTCAATCAAATCAGATGTCTGGAGGGGTATTTCGGTCCCAATGTTTGTAACTGTTTGGATAGCTGTGTTTATTTATTGTGAATTTCGCGAGGATTAGCTGCGCTAGCCATACTTAATTTAAAGAATATGGGTGATTATGTTTGGTTGGACGGGGATTCGAACTCGTCTGCTTCGGATAGCGAGACGAGTGCAACTGTCCATCTGGCCATTTATAGTAGTGTTACAACCAATGTGAACATTACCAAACACCCAAATTAACTTGAAACAGAGCTTTGCAGCTGCCACAAATATTAACAATAACGTAAGTCACATTATAAATACAGATTCATTGGTGAAACCAAAATATTAACAATAACGTAAGTTACATTATACATACAGATTCATTGGTGAAACCAACATATTAACAATAACGTAAGTCACATTATAAATACAGATTCATTGGTAAAACCAAAATATTAACAATAATGTAAGTTACATTATACATACAGATTTATTGGTGAAATCAAAATTCTAACAATAACGTAAGTCACATTATAAATACAGATTCATTGGTGAAATCAAAATACTAACAATAACGTAAGTCACATTATAAATACAGATTCATTGGTGAAATCAAAATTCTAACAATAATGTAAGTCACATTATAAATACAGATTCATTGGTGAAGTCAAAATTCTAACAATAATGTAAGTTACATTATAAATACAGATTCATTGGTGAAATAAAAATATTAACAATAATGTAAGTCACATTATAAATACAGATTCATTGGTGAAATCAAAATTCTAACAACAACGTAAGTTACATTATAAATACAGATTCATTGTTGAAATCAAAATTCTAACAACAACGTAAGTCACATTATAAATACAGATTCATTGGTGAAATCAAAATACTAACAATAACGTAAGTCACATTATAAATACAGATTCATTGTTGAAATCAAAATTCTAACAACAACGTAAGTCACATTATAAATACAGATTCATTGGTGAAACCAAAATATTAACAATAACGTAAGTCACATTATAAATACAGATTCATTGGTAAAACCAAAATATTAACAATAATGTAAGTTACATTATACATACAGATTTATTGGTGAAATCAAAATTCTAACAATAACGTAAGTCACATTATAAATACAGATTCATTGGTGAAATCAAAATGCTAACAATAACGTAAGTCACATTATAAATACAGATTCATTGGTGAAATCAAAATTCTAACAACAACGTAAGTCACATTATAAATACAGATTCATTGGTGAAATCAAAATTCTAACAATAACGTAAGTCACATTATAAATACAGATTCATTGGTGAAATCAAAATACTAACAATAACGTAAGTCACATTATAAATACAGATTCATTGGTGAAATCAAAATTCTAACAATAATGTAAGTCACATTATAAATACAGATTCATTGGTGAAGTCAAAATTCTAACAATAATGTAAGTTACATTATAAATACAGATTCATTGGTGAAATAAAAATATTAACAATAATGTAAGTCACATTATAAATACAGATTCATTGGTGAAATCAAAATTCTAACAACAACGTAAGTTACATTATAAATACAGATTCATTGTTGAAATCAAAATTCTAACAACAACGTAAGTCACATTATAAATACAGATTCATTGGTGAAATCAAAATACTAACAATAACGTAAGTCACATTATAAATACAGATTCATTGTTGAAATCAAAATTCTAACAACAACGTAAGTCACATTATAAATACAGATTCATTGGTGAAATCAAAATACTAACAATAACGTAAGTCACATTATAAATACAGATTCATTGGTGAAATCAAAATTTTAACAATAATGTAAGTTACATTATAAATACAGATTCGTTGGTGAAATAAAAATATTAACAATAATGTAAGTCACATTATAAATACAGATTCATTGGTGAAATCAAAATACTAACAATAACGTAAGTCACATTATAAATACAGATTCATTGGTGAAATCAAAATTTTAACAATAATGTAAGTTACATTATAAATACAGATTCATTGGTGAAATAAAAATATTAACAATAATGTAAGTCACATTATAAATACAGATTCATTGGTGAAATTAAAATTCTAACAACAACGTAAGTCACATTATAAATACAGATTCATTGGTGAAATCAAAATTCTAACAATAATGTAAGTTACATTATAAATACAGATTCATTGGTGAAATCAAAATTTTAACAATAATGTAAGTTACATTATAAATACAGATTCATTGGTGAAATCAAAATACTAACAACAACGGAAGTCACGTTATAAATACAGATTCATTGGTGAAATCAAAATTCTAACAATAATGTAAGTCACATTATAAATACAGATTCATTGAGAAATCAAAATTCTAACAATAATGTAAGTTACATTATAAATACAGATTCATTGGTGAAATCAAAATATTAACAATAATGTAAGTTACATTATAAATACAGATTCATTGGTGAAATCAAAATATTAACAATAATGTAAGTTTTTTCCTATTTTAATGTAATTTCTTTACAGAAAATATTTTTAAAAAGATCATTTATTTACATTGTTTAAATTATTCTGCTCCTAATAAGCTAGGCCCGGCATGGCCAGATGGGGTAAGGCTCTCGACTAATAATCTAAGGGTCGCGGGTTCGAATCCCGGTCGCAACAAACATGCTCGCCCTTTCAGCAGTGGGGACGTTATAATGTGACGGTAATTCCTACTGCTCGTTGGTAGAAGAGTAGTCCAAGAGTTGATGGTGGGTGGTGATGACTAGATGCCTTCTCTCTAGTCTTACATTGCTAAATAAGGGATGGCTAGCGCAGATAGTCCTTGAGTAGCTTTGCGCGAAATTCAAAAAACAAAGTTTTATGTTTAACGTTTTATTATTTTATGTTTATTATATACTTTATTTTGCATGTGGGAATAATATAAATCTCTTCAGTTAGTCGAAATTCAAGAGACATTATTGGGTTTACGGCCAAATTTATAGCTTACAGCGAAGGTATCAACTGATGAAACGATATATTATATTCTTTATGAGGACGTAAGAACGCTCTATTCAAATAGCTATATTTACTACTGGATTGATTTTTAGTTTTAATTTAAGAAGTTGGATTGCTCTGTTCGAGTGTCAACTGTTCAGGATTTGATATGATGTAAATAAAATAGTACTGACACGACTCCTAACGTTAGTAAAGTTAAGGCTTTGGGAGTTTAAATATTATTCATTTTATTAAAGTAATTTTAGGCTTAAGCTAACATAAAAATCGAAAAAACAAATTAGTAACTAACGTGTTTATCATAATTTGTTTTTAATATCAAGGACTATAGCAGAATTCAAACACTATATATTTTTTATATGAATTTAAACGTCTTTTTAATGATATTTTTCTAACTGGATATTTTAAAACACGGTATAATGGCTTTATAATAGGTTTGAAACAATACGTTAGTTTCTGTAAAAAACAATAGCACACCAATACTTCATCGCTGGTTTTTTTTAATATTATCAACTTTTTTATGTTGGAAACAAAAGTTAGAAACGAATTATTTGTTTAGCGGGCTAAAGTTGCTTCAGTTATTTGTGGCCAAGGCACTTTCGCAAGAGTTGGAAAGGAAAACGTCTTATATATCAAAAATCAGTGTTAGATACCAATCTACAGAAGTATGATCAATATACCGAGATCCATATTTCAAAGGAGACCGAAGAACCTGATATACGTTCAAGACTGTGAATGGTTCGAACATGTGTAACAAACATTGCACACTACCCTAAAAAAATCATTTTGTGTCACTACATTTTAGCCCGTTTCTTACACTTCCCTCATTGTGATTTCTTTGAATTGTGGCCGCTGTAAATACGTTAGTTTAGATTACTTTAAGCAATGTATTTTCTTCCTCATTTCTAGTCCCCCGCTGGTGCAACCAGGAAATCTACGGATTTACAACGCTAAAATCAGGGGCTCGATTCCACTCGGTGGACTCAGCAGATAGCCCCATGTGGCTTTCCTATAAGAAAACACACACACACTCTTCATTTCTAATGGAGCTCTTCACGTTCAAGACTGATGTATATCAGAACAAGTCTTGTGGTCTTAATACATGATGGTCCGGCATGGCCATGTGTGTTAAGGCGTTCGACTCGTAATCTGAGTGTCGCGGGTTCAAATCCCCGTCGCGCCAAACATGCTCGCCCTTTCAGCCGTGGGGGCGTTATACGTGACGGTCAATCCCAGTATTCGTTGGTAAAAAGTAGCCCAAGAGTTGGCGGTGGGTGGTGAAGACTAGCTGCCTTCCCTCTAGTCTTACACTGCTAAATCAGGGATGGGTAGCGCAGATAGCCCTCGAGTAGCTTTGCGCGAAATTCAAAATAAATAAATAAACTTACTGCATGACACAACAAACACATGCAGCTAACTATTAATTGGAAGGAGCTGAAATGGAAAAAAATACAATAAAATGTTAAACTCTAGTTTAGTCGGGTTTCATTCGAAATAACAGGGAATTAATAGTGTTCCAATCAAACCAGGTAAATTGTCTTAAAGCTAGTTTTCACATGAACGCTACTAAAACATAAAAGGAACATCTGCAGAAAGTTGTATTAAAGTTTCATTCTGGAACGACATTTGTATAACTTCATCAGTGCAATTAAACCTAAAAAACGGAATCTCTATAAAGCTGCCCCTCGCTAGTACAGCGGTATGTCTCCGGATTTACAACGCTAAAATCAGGCGTTCGATTCTTCTCGGTGGGCTGAGTAGATAGCCATTTGTGGCTTTGCTATAAGAAAAACACAAACACACATCATAAAGCTATAATATGTAATTGAAATTATGTAGTTTGCTGTTCTTCTAAAATAAAATAAAAACTTCATTTCTACATGTTAAGACTTGCTCTTTAATTTAGTGTATTCAACAAAAATGAATCTCACCTGTTAACAATACTGTATTGGTACAAAGTAACCGCCAGCTCAGAAAATTGCACATTTCTATAATTGTTTTTGTTTTGTTTTTTACATGTACATATTGCTAAAGAGAAACGGAACTATTTTTTTTTTAATATCCAATTCCTATTGTCTGCAGTGTACACGAAATTTTACGTACATTGCCAATTGAGACTTTCAAACCCTTTAGGTTTTCTTTAAATGATTCTATTTAAATACAGACTATTTATATTTATCGTAATTCGTCTCATTAACAAATCCAGTGGACGTATGGCGTTATATATTATAATAAGTGAAATGCTGCTGTATAAAAATATTCACACAACTTACCTAACCACCAGGTGGCGAAAACTCTCATATAAGTAAAACACTGGTTAATTATGATTTCACAGTATAATTTAGAGGTTTGCCGTAATACCTCTGGGTGCCATCTAACGTGTAGAAAACATGTTAAAAGTGAATGAGTTGCTGGTTTATAACTTTGTATATCAGTACAAATAATGTTAACATAATGTATGAAAACCCCCTTTTCCTTTACCAGATTGGAGAAATTACATATATATTATTGACAGTCCTACTTTGTTTTACTTAAATTGACAAAATAATGAAAATATAACTGTGATAAAAGAGCTGTACTTATTTTTAAAATAAGAGTTAATGGAGAGTGAAGAGTCCATTGCTGTTAGAACACAGGCTTCATGTACTAAAGGGTGATGATAGCACTGTGAGAAATTAAAAAAAACACACTACTATATAGCAAATAAAATACCCCACATTTATATCATTAACCCCTATTTGATTTTCTGTGCCCACCTTTCCCTATAAGTTCGTATCCCCAACAAATTGGGGTTTACGCCCAATCTGGTAACTTTGGCTTTAGTGGGGTGATTCTCAATAAAGATACAAATTAGTCTGGAGTGGGTTTACGATGGGGTACTCTTCATATCTAATTTACTACAGCGATATGGACCTTTTTTAGCTTGCCACTCGCATCTCGGGATTCGTTGAGGTTTGTTATGTAGGAAGGCTCACACATTCTGCACTACGCCCCTGGTTTACACAAGTGTGGAATCTACTGGCGTTTCCCCGAACCGAAGCTTTAAGAAAACCAACTGGTTACTAGATTCCGTTTCAGAGTTAATTTTATATTTGTATATATGTTGTTAATGTGATTCAAAAGTAGCTAGCAGCTGATCATAGAGAATGATCAGAAAAGTTTCACAAGTAATTAGGACTGTGTGAAGCAGTATTAATAGGACTGTGTGAAGCAGTATTGATAGGACTGTGTGAAGCAGTATTAACAGGACTGTGTGAAGCAGTATTAATAGGACTGTGTGAAGCAGTATTGATAGGACTGTGTGAAGCAGTATTAATAGAACTGTGTGAAGCAGTATTAATAGAACTGTGTGAAGCAGTATTAATAGGACTATGTGAAGCAGTATTGACAGGACTATGTGAAGCAGTATTAATAGGACTGTGTGAAGCAGTACTAATAGGACTGTGTAAAGCAGTATTAATAGGACTGTGTGAAGCAGTATTAACAGGACTATGTGAAGCAGTATTGATAGGACTATGTGAAGCAGTATTAATAGGACTGTGTGAAGCAGTATTGATAGGACTGTGTGAAGCAGTATTAACAGGACTGTGTGAAGCAGTATTAATAGGACTGTGTGAAGCAGTATTGATAGGACTGTGTGAAGCAGTATTAATAGAACTGTGTGAAGCAGTATTAATGGGACTGTGTGAAGCAGTATTAACAGGACTGTGTGAAGCAGTATTGATAAGACTGTGTGAAGCAGTATTGATAGGACTGTGTGAAGCAGTATTAATAGGACTATGTGAAGCAGTATTAACAGGACTATGTGAAGCAGTATTGATAGGACTGTGTGAAGTAGTATTAACAGGACTATGTGAAGCAGTTTTGATAGGACTGTGTGAAGCAGTATTAATAGGACTGTGTGAAGCAGTATTAACAGGACTGTGTGAAGCAGTATTAATAGGACTGTGTGAAGCAGTATTAAGGACAGTGTAAAGGACACTAAAAATAGTGTGAAGCAGTATTAAGGACAGTGTAAAGGACACTAAAAATAGTGTGAAGCAGTATTACTAGGACTATGTGAAGCAGTATTAATGGGACAGTGTGAAGCAGTATTAATAGGACTGTGTGAAGCAGTATTAATAGGACAGTGTGAAGCAGTATTAATAGGACAGTGTGAAGCAGTATTAACAGGACTGTGTGAAGCAGTATTAATAGGACTGTGTGAAGCAGTATTAAGGACAGTGTAAAGGACACTAAAAATAGTGTGAAGCAGTATTAATAGGACTGTGTGAAGCAGTATTAACAGGACTGTGTGAAGAAGTATTAATAGGACTGTGTAAAGCAGTATTAATAGCATTCATTTAAATTAAACTTTAGGTATTGAAATGCTTTCATGAAAACAGTTTTTCCCTTGAATTAAAAATTACAGGAAGTAGCAGAAAAGAAAAGTAGTCGTCATAGCTTAGTACTAGTAATAGCTATTCTATCATTCGAATAACTGTTATTTATGTAACCTTAAGCTATGCCAATAACCTTTGAAACAAGTAGTGATGTTACATTGTAAATATATATTTTAATTAAAGAACTTAAATAACAATAGGTAATTAACAAATTTAATATATATACACATTATAAGAAGGGGAACTTGTAAAAGTAATTATTATCCACGTAACTAATTTTCCTAAGGTCTGTTTGTTGATTCTGTAGCAAAGTCATATGAGGTTTTCTACTATGTCCACTGCAGGGTATGGAATTCCAGATTTTAGGGTTGTAAGTCCGTGGATTTACTGCTATCCCAACAAGTAACCTTCCTTGTAAACCTTACCCTATTCCCGTTTTAGCTCTTTCCAGTTTACTGGAACATATTCACATTTTGTTATCTAGTAACTATATACGTGTATATATATGTGTGTGTGTATAACAATGTTGCAACACTTGTATTTCTGTCTTAATATATGTTGTGGACAACACGTTGGACCATTTGATTTTTAACGGCTGCATCTTCACATCCATCTTGAAGATAAAGTAGAAAATAGATCCACCTCTACTCCAATACTTTATCTTGGAGGAAATGGACAATTACATTTTTACATTTCTGTACGACGCTGATTCAGATAGTAAAGAAATTCCTAAGTCAGTCGCTACCCTGTTAGAAAAAAATAAAACTAATTCGACAGGACACAATAAGATCCATTACCCTATCTATCACTTTTATAGCCCCTCTTTTTTCATTAAACTGATATTTGATCGCTAGTGAGATGGATACGATACCCAAAAATGTTTTGGTTTATGAAATGAGATTGGTCAATCCACGAGCTTTAATATCCAATCGAGTAGTTCTAATTTTGTTTTTGTTCGTACTGTCATGTTTTGATTTAAGGATCGGCTCCCTGGTGAGATAATGTTTAACCATAATACATGAAATGACACTATATATTTTTATAACAGTTAAGAGGTGAGTGAATTGGACGAATGAAGACTGTTGGCTGTTACAATATACCATTAGAAAGGTACTTGCACTCACAAATGTCCATTTATTTTGATGAACTATCAGTGTTCACGACTCTTATTACCAATCAACCATGGCAGTGTAAAGAGTTATTCTCCAATAAAAGTGTATTGTTTTTATATCTATAAACTAAACATGACTATTGTGGTAATTTTTAAAATCGTTCTTTTTATTGTAGGTAATGTTAAGCGCAAAGTTATGCAAAAAGATATATGCGGGTATCGAAAATAGTTTTGTTTTTATGCTCCAGTCTTACCGCTGTTCCACAGGGGAGTTTTGAAGTCTGAAGGAATACAAGAGATTTTCCTGTCTCTGATGATGTTTTAATAACTATGTCCTAACTGAGTAATATTACACAAAGGTAAAGGAAGGAAAAACAAAATCGAATGAAATTACGGAAAGATCTAATGTGAGTAAAATAAGGTTTATTCAACTATAAATAACACTTGAAATTATGCAAAGAAACATTCTAATCTCGAGCGGTTTTTGAAGGTGGATCCTCAGAGGCAATCCACCCTCGAGAAACTTTATCTCAATTTCGTTTCTTTGTTTTTTATTATTTTATAACATTAGCGTGCTAAAATGAGTATTTCAGATTAATAGATTCCAGCAGTGGTTGGCGGATGCCGTTTATATGAAAATGTTTATTTGTTTTTGAATTTCGCGCAAAGCTACACGAGAGCTATAAGCGCTAGCCGTCCCTAATTTGGCAGTGTGAGACTTGAGGGAAGGCAGCTAATAATCACTACCAACCGTCAACTCTTGGACTATTCTTTTACAAACGAATAATGGGATTGACCGTCACTTTATAATGCTCCCAGGGCTGAAAGAGCGAGCATGTTTGGAGCGATCGAGATTCGAACCCGCGACCCTCAGATTAGGAGTCAAGCGCCTTAACTACTTGGCCATGCCTATATGAAAATAAAAAACAACAACAATCGTCTCTGTCCGATAATTTAGACGTACAGTCACTTATACACTCACACACATATATATATTCGAATATGTTGAAATGAGTATAATGTTTAACCTATTGAAGTAATAGTATGCTGTTTATTTAATTCTTGTCTACTCAGAACTAACTTATCATAACGACGGGAATCGTTCGATTTCACGTTCAGTTTGTCTCATGCATTAAACATTTCGATACAGTAACGTAGCCACGACAGTGAATGAATACTTAATAATGTTTTATAAAGCATTATTTAGGAAACAACATCAGTTTTAATACCGTAAAAAACAACGACACCTTAATCAATGTAGACAACCAGTAAAAGCTTGTAATTACAAATTCTAGTTTCGAAGGGAATGGAATGTTGATTGTCTTTATTAAACTTCTCAATGCGGAGGTATGTGAGGCGATATTCATGTCTTCCTATAAGCAGCAGTGACATGAAAACTTAATAGCTTCAAGTCCAATTTTGGAAATATATTTTCAGTCAACTTCCCCCTTTTATTTAGATTGAGCAAATTCCTGGTGTGGTTAAGGTGATATGAAAATAAAACAAACCTTCTGTATTTGAAATCTTTACAATATCAGTGCTCTTATTATGCCTTTCTTTATTTGTGTCAAATTCTACAAGGAGGACGCTGACGTTTGTGTTTCGTTTAATAAAAAACTGTAACTCTTAATATCCGATAAAATGAAGAATAACTTAAGTAAAGTGAAATGAACGTTACGAGTAGAGGGTTGTTGGTTTGTTTTCGATATCTGCGCTAACCGTCCATAATTTAACAGGGGGAAGACAGCTGGTCATCACCACCAACAAATGAAAGAAACGATTGTTTGTTTGTTTATTTTTAATTTCGCACAAAGCTACTCGAGGGCTATCTGTACTAGCCGTCCCTAATTTAGCATTCGAGAAGAATCGAACGCCTGATTTTAGCGTTGTAAATCCGGAGACATACCGCTGTACTAGCAAGGGGCAGCTTTTTAGAGATTCCGTTTTTTAGGTTTAATTGCACTGATGAAGTTATACAAATGTCGTTCCAGAATGAAACTTTAATACAACTTTCTGCAGATGTTCCTTTTATGTTTTACTAGCGTTCATGTGAAAACTAGCTTTAAGACAATTTACCTGGTTTGATTGGAACACTATTAATTCCCTGTTATTTCGAATGAAACCCGACTAAACTAGAGTTTAACATTTTATTGTATTTTTTTTTCCATTTCAGCTCCTTCCAATTAATAGTTAGCTGCATGTGTTTGTTGTGTCATGCAGTAAGTTTATTTATTTATTTTGAATTTCGCGCAAAGCTACTCGAGGGCTATCTGTACTAGCCGTCCCTAATTTAGCATTGTAAGACTAGAGGGAAGGCACCTAGTAATCACTACCCACCGCCAACTCTTGGGCAACTCTTTTATCAACGAATAGTGGGATTGACTGTAACTTTATAACGTCCCCACGGCTGAAAGGGCGAGCATGTTTGGCGCGACGGGGATGCGAACCCGCGACCCTCAGATTACGAGTCGCACGCCTTAACATGCTTGGCCATGCCAGGCCATGTTTGTTTTTAATTTCGCGCAAAGATACCTGAGGACTATCTGCGTTAGCCGTTCCTTCATTTAGCAGTATAAGACTAGAGGGAAGGAAGCTAGTCATCACCACCCACCGCCAACTCTTGGGCTACTCTTTACCAACGAATAGTGGGATTGACTGTCATATTATAACGCCCTCACGGCTGAAAGGGCGAGCATGTTTGGTGCAACGGGGATTCGAACCCGCGACCATCAGATTACGAGTCGAGTTCCTTAACCACCTGGCTATGACGAGCCAAAGAACGAAGAAAATGAAATAATTATGTATGAAGTAAATAAAGGAAAATTCACAAAATAAAAACTCAACAAAGGAAATAATTAAAATAAGACGGAATTCAACGACGCAAATAAGGAAAACGACAATTAAAGTAAATAAACATAGAAAGAAGAAAAGAACCTTAAAATAAACAAAAATCCCCAAATGAAGTAATGAGGGATTCAAAGATACAAACTATGTAAAGGAAAACTCAAAGGTACAAATAAGATGAAAACACAAACAAATACATTGACGAAGTATTCTGTGTGTGCATTTAAATAGGTAATTTAACCTGTTAACTGCCAAGTATTTCAGCAGCTACAATACAACTCTAATGCTTCTACATTTTGTAACTTCTTCATTTCGTGACGCCATTTTGGATCGAAAGTGAAACAATTTGTAAGTAGGTCAAATACATTTATGGTGCTGACATCTAGCGTTGAAATTAGGTATTATTGAGAACGAATAGGTATTAACTCGTCCGTGGTACTGTGTTACCGATCGGCTTGGACGAATTATCTCGTCTACGACACTGAACAGGGTAAAGCTATAATTTTTTTCTGAAACTTCATTTCTTGTAGTATTGAAACACCTATTAATTAATTATGATATACTCTTCCATATTTGATCAAAACGTTAGATACATATTTATTTATATATACATCAAATTAATATGTTTATAATATTTCCTACAATGCATTAATTATCAATTTTTTCCGTGTATGAATTTTTTAGAATATTTGTCAAAAACTTTTCTGTGCAGAGTTTAAATGTTAGTTGACATAGTTAATTTTGTTGTGCCTACTGAACAAAAGATGACGCTAGTTACCTGATGCTATTTATCCTATTTTAATTATTTTTTTCGACAACAATGCAATTGTATTATTAATATTGCCGTTAATATCTCATGCTTATAACACGCTATTAAACAAAGCGACGATTCAACTTCGTTAATATGACAACAATTATATTAAATGGATAAAAATCTTGGAAAATAGCCTCAAACATTCTGAGCGATGGAGTTTATAAACCACAAGTTGAAACCAGTATCGACACTTTTTGACACCATTTATAAGTCACACTAACAACACTGGAAAATTGTATGTGTTTTTATAATTTCGCGCAAAGTTACACGAGATACATCTGCACTAGCCGTCCCTAATTTAGTAGTGCTAGGCTAGAGGAATGACTGATAACATTACCACCCACCAACGAATCTTGAGCTACTATTTTACCAACGAATAATGGGATTGACTGTGTCATTATAACGTCCCCACGACTGAAAGGGCGATCAAGTTGAACGTCCTAACTGGAAAATCAATTAAATGCTATATCATAATAATCAAAATACTGTGATCAGATCAAATGTTATTCATACAAGAAAGTCAAGTATGAGTAAGCTGACTGACGTCACGAACAAATGAAACGTAATGATGAAAATGATGAAATGTAAGGCGACCACATGATGTCTTGGGAATTCTATTCACACATAAACAGTTACCATTAACGAATTTCACGACTTTCGTAACATTAGACTGTTTCTCACAGTAAAGAGTGACTGATTATAACTGCTGTTTATTAGCGCTAAAATATATTTTGAAATACTCATGTTGTTGTTTCGTGAAGTCGAGGCTTCATTTTAACTTTTACATTTTATAACGAAACACACAAACTGTCATTTTATCATTAACTCATGGTTACAAAACTAAATGTCTACATTTTATGCTAAAACACATACATTGTTATTAAATGTTCAGTATCATTAACTCGTGTTTACAATACTAAATGTCTACACTTTATAATAAAGTACATAAACTATTGTGTTATGTTGGTATTATTAACTCGTGTTTACTATACTAAATGTCTACACTTTATGATAAAACACATAAATTGTTATTATATGTTGAGTGTCGTTAACTCGTAGTTACGATATTAAATTCATCTGTGTGGCACAACCGTATCTTTGTGAACATTAACTGCTAGAAACCGGGTTTCGACACCCGTGGTGAGCAGTATACAAATGGTCAATTATGTAGTTTTGTGCTGAACTAGAAACAAACAATACTAAATGTCTACACTTATAATAAAACACGTAAATCATTGTTTTATGTTGAGTATCATTAACTTGTGTTTACAATACCAAATGTCTACACTTTACGATAAAACACATAATTATTGTTTTATGTTGAATATCATTAACTCATGTTTACAATACTAAATGTGTAGACTTCATAATAAAACTAAAATTATTTTTATGTTAAGTATCATTAACTCATGTTTATAATACTAAATGCATAGACTTTGTAATGAAACGCAAGTTATTTTTATGTTAGGTATCATTATCTGGTGTCGTGTTTACAATACTAAATGTCCACACCTTATAATAAAAGACACGAATTATTGTTTTATGTTGAGTATCATTAACTCATGGTTATAATACTAAATGTCTACACTTTATAATAAAACAAACAAATCATTGTTTTATGTTGAATATCCTTAACTCATGTTTAAGTGACCCGGCATGGCCAGGTGAGTTAAGGCATGTGACTCGTAATCTGAGGGTCGCGCGTTCACATCTCCGTCGCACCAAACATGCTCGCCTTTTCAGCCGTTGGGGCGTTATAATGTGGCGGTCAATCCCACTATCCGTTGGTAAAAGAGTAGTTTTACACTGCTAAATTAGGGACGGCTAGCGCAGTTAGGCTTGGTGTAGCTTTGCGCGAAATTGAAAAAAACAAACTCATGTTTACAATACTAGATGTTTATATCGATTGAACTACAGATAAGTCAAACTCACATTGTTAAAAGTGGGTACTCCTAATACAACTATCTATTAGGTTGAGGAATAATTCGTGAGCGTTTTTAAATAATTTCATTCAAGCATTACATGCAAGACTATACAATACTTCAATGCATGAACACATTACACCCAAAACATTTATTATGATACTTTATTTTATGTAATACCTAGGTATATAGTATGCATTGTTTTAAACAAAATTGCAAGAAATTAAATGCGAAAAGCAGATGGTGTCGAAAATGCTCGATTTTGTCCACTTGACATTCCATTTAATGAGCTGAAAATGAAAGCAAAAATTAAAGACATATGAAAATCAAACACACCATCTATTAGAGCAAAAAATTATCTACCAAATGACATGAAATATTTTGCGAAAGCGTTTCATTTATGAATATATTTTTTTAACTTGAAAAAACGCTCACGAATTATTCCTCAACCCAATATTTATAAATATTTTCGACATGAGACTTTCATACAATATTTCATTAATCCAAACAATAATAATCAGATAAAATATCCATAACTCGGTATGAAACCAGCACGAACTTAAGTAACAACCAACAACAACTTAATCGGTTTTGAAAATGCCATCTAGTTCATGAAGTTAATAAAAAAAATAAACAACTGATTAGGGATTATTTTCAGACTATAAACTTTAAATGCGAGGTCGTGAACGAAACTGGATACTTTTATGTATATGAACAATATGGGATCTATATATGTATATACTCTCACAAAAACATAAGAAACTCACGGATTAGTAGAAGTTGGAAGCAGCTAACGTATTAAGTTATCAATGGTTTCTAACACACAAAGGTGTTTTTTTTTAATGAGCTTTTACACAATGTTCGAAAGAGACATATCTTACCAATATACCTGGAAATGAAAAAACAACTGAGAATAGTGAGGATATTAATCCCTTGATGTTAAAAAGGAGTAATAAAAGTAATAAAAAGCACTAGAATCAGACAATGTATTTCCCAAGGTTTTAAAGTAGGTCAAGCATCTAGTATACTAGGCTATTGTTTTCGTTTTTTGATATGTCAGTAGACTGTGGCAGGTGCTGTTGAGTTACTAATGTTTCCTCGATTTTGAAGGAAGTGACAAGAGTTGCACTGGACATTAAAGGCCAGTTAGTCTTATCAAGTTACGAAAGGTCTAGAGTTGATGTTATTTGGAATTAAGCACAAAGTCATAGTTTCGATAAACCATGTTTCTAGCGGTGTGCGTGTCCGCAGGCATGCCGGTCTGTTACTAGGAGGCGTTACAGAAACGGCATTTAAACTATGTTGTTTTCGTTTTTCAGATATTTAAATATAGAACAGCTATTTTGTTTTTGAACACTACTATTATAATACCGTCTAGGATGCTAGAAAACGAACAGCAGATTGTTAAAATACTAGCGTTATCTATTTCACTGTCTGTTTGTTTGTTTGTTTTTGAATTTCGCACAAAGCTATTCGAGGGATATTTGTGCTAGCCGTCCCTAATTTAGCAGTGTAAGACTAGAGGGAAGGCAGCTAGTCATCACCATCCACCGCCAACTCTTGGGCTACTCTTTTACCAACGAATAGTGGGATTGACCGTAACATTATAACACCCCACGGCTGAAAAGACGAGCATGTTTGGTGCGGCCTGGATTTTGGTGCCCGGGCCTATTTCACTGTCTTTAAGATTCACTTGTATGCGCCTCTCTACCCAATCCCGAAATATAAAATTTCACTCCAAAGCTACCAAAAACGTCACTATGACGTCATACACAGGTTTTTTTTTTCTTCAATAAACGTCGAGAACTTTATGTTCTGAAATCAGTTTAAGAAAACGAGACAACTTGGACCTTTATTTATCTTTTATATTTATTATTTTTATCTTGTGTAAGATTTTATTTATTATTTACCTTTCAATGATTCACTTGCGTGTCACGAGCTACTTGTAACAAATGTTTCACGATACTAATAAATCAGTATTCATGAACCACAGTTTAATTAAAAATTATCAGATAAAAATCGTAATTCTTAGCAGCTAATTAGAATTTTTTTAAAACTGTTCTGCCATATAATTAATGTTAACATTCAGTATTGTTTTATATCTAATTGCACGTTGTCATTTTAATTTGTGAAAGAAAAATTAATAATTTCTTTCTGACATTTGGAACTTTCATGTCCAATTTAAAAGCATGTTTCAGGTTTAAAAGTTATTAATCTACAATTAAATTATCTTCATAATCTTCACAATGATTTTTTCTTGTATGAATAAAAGTCCATTGAACTTCTCAGATAAATTTGGATGGCTATACATTATAAATAACCTAAGCTCTAGGCAAGCGATAATGCTGTTTAAAACATCTGATAAATGTCTAGATATATAACTATCCAACTAATATAAAGATTACGAAAAAAGTGGACTATTATATATCTCAAGGTGACTTTTCGATTACAAAAACAGTTCGTCTTTCCTTTTTTATTAAATAATCCAACAAAGAAACGAATACATATTAGGACAACGAATAACGTTAAAAATAAATTCTTAATATAAATTCTTAATATTAAAAAGAACTACTTTTGTAATGACAGAGATATGAAAAAAAAAGACGTGACTTATAATGACGAGATCTATACTATTGTTCCTCAAATAGTTAAACTGTCATTGATATTCGACGTACTTAATACATTAAATTATCGTTGGTAAAATTGGCAGATGGTCGTTACAACGAATTCCATCGATTCACAAGCTATACTTACAAACGGACTTGTTACTGTTAATAAGATAATTACCTTCCTAAACCCCACAAATAAATTACAGCTGCAGAGTTTTGTTACGATTTCAGTTTATGGTCGGCCCGGCATGGCCAAGCGTATTAAGGCGTGCGACTCGTAATCTGAGGGTCGCGGGTTCGAATCCCCGTCGCACCAAACATGCTCGTCCTTTCAGGCGTGGAAGCATCATTATGTGACTGTCAATCGCACTATTCGTTGGTAAAAGAGTAGCCCAAGAGTTGGCTGTGGGTGGTGATGACTAGCTGCCTTCTCTCTAGTCTTACACTGCTAAATTAGGGACGGCTAGCACAGATAGCCCTCGTGTAGCTTTGTGCGAAATTGAAAATCAAACAAACAAACAAACAAAATCATGCATTCTCCTCCTGTAGCAACCACTTATTACATTTGTAACACTTGTACGATTTGTTATTGTATATATATTTGTAATAATATATGATAACAAATAATGTAACTCAAATGAGTAATATACACGATTTATAGCTCGTTTGTGTATATATATATTTATAATTGATAGAGACCTTCAGTGTATCTTATAATGTACCGTTATAATAAAAAATACACATTCAATAACTTTAAAACAAAACATTAGGCAATATTTTACTTATTACTAATACACATTAAACAACGTCGTAACAATAATTAAGTGATATTGTATGTAATAATAATAGACGTTAATCTCACATTAAAGCTTTAGAAAATATTATAGATATTATTCATAAGAGTTAAACTACTTGTTAACATGTGTTATTACAAATGTACGTACAATGACAAATCGTAAACACTAGTAACAGTTTTGTGTAACAACATTGTAAAGGCTAAGTAAAAATAGGGAATTAAAAAACCTTCAAATAGTTTGTTTGTTTTGAATTTCACATAAAGCTACACGAGAACTATGGCAGCTAGTCATCACCACCCATAGCCAACTCTTGGGCTACTCTTTTACCAACGAATAGTGGGATTGACCGTCACTTATAACGCCCCCACAGCTGAAAGGGCGAGCATGTTTTGGCGCGACGGGGATGCGAACTCGCGACTCTCAGATTACGAGTCCAACGCCTTAACACGCTTGGCCATGCCGGGCCCCTTTAAATAGGAATCGTAAAAAAAACAAAAAAACACTAAAGAACCTAGGCTGTAGATACAATAGATTTTATTTACTTAAACTAGAAACCGGTATTTTGGCTCCAAGATCTTATCTAGAATTACATTTGGTGGGATTGATATAGTAATTTGTAGTCTGAATAAGTAATGTTTGCAGTACTTTCACCCTTGTTTCATTACTTTTTCTTTTCGATCTCTTCTTGCAGGTTTTTATATTCTCAATTTCTTTTTCATTTAGCTTGTTTGTTTGCGTTTTTATGCTCAACAAAAGGTAAAGAATTACTACGTATGGTAATAAACTTTATACACTGTAATAATAACGAACGTAGTTAGTAACTAGCTGGTACGATTCATGATGATTTATAGTAGCTACTGACTAGTTGATCGCATTAGTTCGAGGTATAAAATATTAAACTGCAGCTGGAGAGTTTCATGGAGATTTGTTTGATAATTTAGTGGGATTTTTATAGTTTCTGTGTAGTGTATAAGAAGCATTGAGAACGTATATCTAACATTCTTCTATTATTGGTTGGAATTTCCTATTTCAAGCTCTTCAAAGGAACAGCATATATGCGTTAGAAAGCTAATTTCAAGGGTTAAAGATAGCATCGTTTACTCGAAAATTATAAGGTATTTAAGCTTATGTAAATTATATAAGAAACAGACCGACTTTTTAGCACCCATACGACCTTCGCAGAACCTTATTTATTATTCTATAAAGGGTTGGGCACAAGTAATTAAAGTTTTGTATTAATTAGATAAGTCCTTGCCATTTAAGGTGTTTTTTGCACGAAACTTTGATTAAATTATTTTGTAATTTATTGCAATTCCTATCCTGAACTAGTATCGTGGTTCATGACATATGTATATCATGCAATTGATATATATATACGCTGCTGGCCAAAATCTTAAGGTCAATGAACATAAAGAAAAAAAATATGCATTTTGTGTCCTTAGGCTCAACCACGTATTTGAGTAGAGCTTCGAAAGATGAAAATAAGAAAAGGGAAAATAATAGAAAAACCTTTTTAGCATTTAATAGGGAAGATGTGAACACTATGAAATCAGCCTAAATACTAGCTGGTCAAAAGTTTAAGACCATACTGAAACGAAGCGTTAATCGGTAAACACGTAAAGAAATTTGGTCATTTGTGTTTGAGCATTAGCGTTGTGAACGTCTCCCACTGACATCTCCTGTTTTACATTGGGTAAAAAGATGACAGAGTTTGAATGTTTGTTTGTTTTGAATTTCGCGCAAAGCTACTCGAGGACTATCTGCGCTAGCCGTCCCTAAGTTAGTAGTGTAAGACTAGAGGGAAGGCAGCTAGTCATCACCAACCATCGCCAACTCTTCGGCTACTCTTTTACCAACGAAAAGTGGGATTGACCGTCACATTATGACGCCCCTACTGCTGAAAGGGCGAGCATGTTTTGGTGCGACCGGAATTCGAATCCGCGACCCTCGGATTACGAGTCGAACGCCTTAACACGCTTGGCCATGCCGGGCCAACAGAGTTTGAACGTGACAGAATTGTCGAGCTGCAAAAGTGAGGTTTCTCTCAATGTGCCATCGCTGGTGAGATTGGGCGTAGTAAAACTGCTGTTGAAAATTTCTTAAAAGACCCTGAGGGATACGGAACGATAATTTCAAGTGGTTGGCTCAAGAAAAGTTCACCGGCGTTGAGCAGGAGGATTCGACGGGTTGTCCGGCAAGACACCAGCCGATCGTCGAACTAGATTAAGGCCCTTGCAGACACAGAATGCAGCTCAAGAACAATAAGATGGCATATACGAGAGAAAGGTTTTAAAAAACCGTAAACGTGTTCAAAGGCTACGCCTCCTTAAACAACACGAACGGTTCAACTTTGCTGTAAAGCACCAAACATGGGATGTAGAAAAGTGGAAAAAGGTTTTGTTCTCTGATGAGAAAAAATTTAACCTGGATGGTCCAGATGGCTTCCAATGTTAATGGCACGATAAGGATATCCCACCGGAGACGTTTTTTACACAATACAGTGGAGGAGGTTCCATCATAATCTGGGGTGCTTTTTTCTTCCATGGAACAGTGGAGCTTCAGGTTATACAGGGGCATCAAACAGCAGCTGGCTGCATTGGTGTGTTGGAGAGAGCATCCTTGTTGACTGAAGGCCCTCGCTTGTGTGGAAATGACTGGATCTTTCAGTAGGACAACGCTGCAATCCACAATGCCCGCAGGACAAAGGACTTTTTTATGGCGAATAACGTGATTGTTTTGGACCATCCAGCGTGCTCGCCCGAACTGAACTTCATTGAAAATGTTTGGGGGGTAGATGGCAAGAAAAGTCTATAGAAGTGGACGTCAATTCTAAACAGTGCATGATCATCGTGAAGCCATCTTGACCACTTGGAATAACATTCCAGCCAACCTTCTGCAAACGCTTATATCGACTATGCCAAAGCGAATGTTTGCAGTTATTCGCAATGACGGCTGTGCAACTCACTACTGAGACCTCTTGTTGGGCATTTCCTACCCTGTTTAGGACTTCTTTTTGGTATGGTCTTAAACTTTTGACCAGTTGGTATTTAGGCTAATTTTATAGTGTTCACATTTTCCCTATTAAATGCTAAAACGTTTTTTATTTTATTTTCCCATTTTTTTATTTTCATCTTTCGAAGCTCTACGCAAATAAGTGGTTGAGTCTAACAACGCAAAATGCATATTTTTCTTTATGTTCATTGGCCTTAAGATTTTGGTCAGCAGCGTATATATATAAGTCAGTAACAAAAGCTGGATAAAGCTGTCAAATTGCATAACCATCTTGAAACTACATATTGATGTACCAGTGTTAATGCTAAGTAAAATTAGTACCATTTTGACTAACATTAAAAACACCAAATTGTTTTTAAATATATGTTCCGCTCGTGTTAGGTACTGAGATGTCTTGTACAGTACAAGGCTTAACATCTGTTTGTTTTGAGTTTCGCACAAAGTTACACGAGAACTATCTGCTCTAGCCGTCCCTAATTTAACAGTGTAAGACTAGAAGGCAGACAGCTAGTCATTACCACCCACCGCCAACTCTTGGGCTACTCTTTTACCAACGAATAGTGGGATCGACCGACACGTTATAACGCCCCCACGGCTGGGAGGGCGAGCATGTTTAGTGTGAAGAGGATTCATTCCCGCGACCCTCAGATTACAATTCGAGTGCCTTAACCACCTAACGTCATGTACAGTAGAAAATCTAACACCTAGAGAAAAAACAAGCATAATTCAGTGTAGATAAAATACATAGACAACTGTGGAAGCATGACTGAAAGTAAACAATTAGAAAATACAGCGAGTTTGTTGAAGATGAATGGTGTTAGACTAATTTTGTATTATTATATGGGTAGATTCACATATCAAGTCATATTCTAAATGGATCTTAGAAGTGTTAAATACGTGTCAATAATAACTCAATTTATGTGCTATAAATGTGTGATTAACAATTCGCTCTTAGAAAAATTGTTTTTTGTTTGGGGTACGTTTATTGTATAACTATCTCATAGTGCAGCCAAATATTGAGGATCTCAGAATAGTTCACAATAAAAGAGATTTATTAAACAAAATAAAATAAAACGCGTAGTCTTATTTTTAAGTTAAAAATGTTTTGTGCGTGTTTGTTTAGTAGCGTTCGAAACTGTTTTGTGTGAAACACTGGAGTGTACTATAATTAAATTATATTCAACTTGTAGAGAAAAGAGTGATAAATATTCACACATCACCCTTTAGTTTTCTATAATTTTCACACAAAATATTTTACATTACACTGCTTATATTACAGTTTTATTTCAACGTTTCAGGTTTTACGTTTTCAAAATATTTATTCATTTTCAATTAAATATACTACCTTCGTTAACAAAACTAAAACTTTAAATTATACAAGAGTAATTTCTCATATGTGTCAAAATATACTAACGCTTCAAACGTATTATTTTTGTTTCTTTTATTTCATAAACTTTAATAGCTCATCACTCATTCAAAGATGTTTTCCTTATGACAGTAAGAGATGGACAACAAAGAGATAAATATAACTATTTTAAGCTCTAGACACTAAGGAATTCAAATATTTTTTAAGAGATGAAAATCACGCATTCATTTCCTTTGTCCTTCCGATGTTCTAGGAAGTATGTCATTAATCACACTTGTTTTATCATTAACCATTGGCAGAAAAGGAACCAACAAAAACAGCAATAACTGTTATGGAGATTTAATTTTGATATCATACTATCAATTATTTTTTTTATTAAATGGAAAAATCGTGAAGCATTTTGGGATTTTAATTTAGAATGGTACAGTTAAACATCAGCGAAAATATACTAAACACTTCCCGCATAAAAGCTAAATGACATTTTTTTACGCGTCTATTGTTTTCTTACAGTCGCTAAGTTAGTCGTTGCAAACTTACAACATTTTTTAACGACCTTCTGGTTTCTCTGGAGTCCATTGTTTCTTTTTGAAAGTAATAACACCTGCGTTTCATAAAGGCAGTATTCAAAAGATAAAATATAATCAAGAGATAAGGATAAAAAATATTTTTTTTTTTTCAAATATCAAATGTAAGGCCAGAGAATGTTTTACTAGGTGCATTGTGTCTAGA